>NC_135865.1:1952500-1990000 GCF_031162955.1 Sander vitreus | reverse complement strand
GTATACCTACTTAAGATGATATGTAACAAACATCATTGTGACAGACTGTTCTCACTTTCATTCATAAATTCACCCCATCTGTGTTGTGAAGCACTGATATTTGGACCTTTGGGCTTCCGCGGCCGTGCCCTGGTTCTGACGCAACGTCACTTAAATTACTAAGCAACAACAAGTGTTTGGCGGTCATTCTTTGTGTGGTCTTTGCTTTCTCAACTTTCTTCTTTCTTCAACTGGTAGAGTTTGAACAAAGTTTTAACTTAACGAGATATGAAACGTAAACAGACCCAAAGAACACTACTTTGGCGTTTTCAAAAGTCCGTCCCTGATGCCACCGCCGCGTCGGGTGATACTGCACTGCAGCTGCCACAGATCATGATGACCCGATGTACAGTTTGTATTCGGAAACATCGCAGTGCGTCGCTCTGGGACAGGCGAGTACGAGGCTGGGAGGGGAAAATCACAGTATACTCACTACAAAAAAAAAGACTACACCACTGGTTTGGACTCAACGAGGTGAGCTATGTTGGTCACACATTCACAGATAAAGGACTAAAAGCAGACCCTAAAAAAATAAAAGCAATCAGTGAAATACCACTCCCAGAGGACAAGCCAGTGCTTTTTAGGGATGGTAAACTACTTGGGCAAATTCATTCCAAACCTAAGCGAACTCACCACACCACTACGTCAGCTGCTTCACAAGGAAGTGGTGTGGAATTTGCCGGAGCACCAACAGAATGCTTTTGACAAGCTCAAAACCTGCATCAGCAGCCCACCTGTACTTCATTACTATGATGTAAGGCAACCAGTGACATTCACCTGCGATGCTTCACAATATGGTTTAGGGGCTGCCTGCCTCCAAGGTTGAAATCTGGTGGCATACGTGTACTTGCACACTGAACCAGACGGAGACGAGATACGCGCAAATAGAAAAGGAACTTCTAGCAGTGGTCTTCACCTGCTACAAGTTTTATGACTACATCTATGGCAAGCCGGTCACGATTGAGACCAACCACCAGCCCTTGCTCACCATTCACAACAAACCATTTCACACCATCCCAGCACGCCTGCAGCGCATGATGCTACAGTTGCAAAAATTCGACCTGACTCTCACCTACAAAAAAGGAAAGCACCTCTACTTAGCTGACACCCTTTCCCAAGATGCAACGTCAGCCCCCAGAGGTCTCCACGGCGCCTTGAGGAGCTCCGTCAATACACTGCTGCAATGGCACCCAGTATACTAGCCAGAGCATCCATGACTTTGCCCGATCTTGGGATTTCCGGCATGTGACAAGCAGTCCTGAGTATCCACAGTCCAATGGCCTCAAGTGAGAGGGCTGTAAGGAGTGCAAAGAAACTATTAGAGACCACAGAGAGAGACGGGACAGATTTCTACCTGAATCTGCTTGGCATACGAAACATGACCCGAGACAACGCCCTGGGTTCACCTGCACAAAGGCTGTTGTCCTGTCGCACTCAAACTATTCTACCCATCTGCAAGCAATTGCTGAAACCAGCTGCAAAACCCCCGACCAGCATCAAAGCACAATTAACAAAGAAGCGGCGGACACAAAAACACTACTACGACAAGACCAGCAAACCACTACGCCCCCTGGCACCAAACCAGGTGGTAAGACTCCAAACAAAAAGGGCACATGACAAAGTGGGAATTGTGAAGTGAAAGTGTGACGAGCCATGCTCATATGTGCTGGATTCTGAAGGGAAGGAATACAGGCGTAACCGACGCCACATCCTGCCAGTGATGGAGCCACAACCTCCAAAGAACACCACATACACTGATGAATTGAACACAACAGGATACACACCCAGGGCAAACATGGACAAAATACAAGGGACTGAAAGAACTGAACAAACACCATCAGAACAGTGTCAGAGACAACTAAGTCCAGAAAAATCTCCCACCAGTGTATCCCAGCAACACGTGGAACTGCAGGCCAAAAACCCAGTTCAAGTACACTTCCATGTATCTCACTAGGTCCGGCAGAGTCTCTAAGCCAAATACATAAACTGAACTAGCTGTTCAAGTCCATTAAATCCAAAATGTCAGAAATAATACTTTGTTCTTTGAGATCTGCATAATGTTCCATTCTGTTGACTATGCATTCAGTTTTGGAACACAGTTTTGTCAGGGACAAAAACCACATCAGCCATATTGTAAAGGTGGCTGGTAAGGTGATAGGTTTCCCACAGTCCCTCTTGATGGTTATCTTTGACCAGCAAGTACTCCGCAAAGCCCGGTCTATAGTAGATTGCACAAACCACCCCCTTCACTCAGACTACACAGTTTGTAACACTCCCCTCAGGTCGCAGATTTAGAGTACCTCGGTTCAAGACCAATAGGGGTAAAAACTCCTTTGTCCCATGTGCAATAACTCAGCTTAATTTGCACATGTAATGTAGTACTTTTTTTTGTTTTTAGAGATTGCTCCAGTGGTGAGAACTTGTGTTGTGTGTATTACATACAGGAAACCTTTGTTGTAGTGATTGTTGCCTCTATCTGTATGTTGCTTGAATGTGTTTCTTTTTATCTTTCACTCCTGACTGCATATCAAGTTTCCCATTTGGGATAATAAAGTAAACTGAACTGAGTTCATTTTTATGTAAACTGGATCATATCTGCATTTCTGCTATAAAACTGCTGTTAGTGCAGAAGTATGTGATTTAATGTTTCTCATGTCCAGGAGCCACAGCTAAAGAAAGGGGATGTAGATAATGGTACTGTCTAGCTGTTTTGACCCTTAAGTGTTACCATACTAGGAGTGGGTTTTCGTGGTATTGAAGGCAGAAGTGGTGATGTATGTACAGTGGGAACTCAATGTTCTGTTAGACTGTAGACGTTAATAAAGAAGAATCAAACTTTCATTCTGATGGTTTATTACACAAGCGACAAATAGCTTCTCTTGTATTGGTGCTCTTTTCCAGGGCATATAATACTCTCAGCTTTATTGTAGCTTTTGGGAAGGGTTATGGTTATTGTATTTAGCAGACACTTTTGCCCAAAGCGACAAAATATGAATCTTACAATAGTTAAAATTAACAGTAAACTGTTTTTAAAAGTTGTTAAGCCAATATTAAGCAACATAGTAATAACAATAATGGCGATAGAATATCAATAATAATAAAACAAATACCATAAATATTCAAATCATAACTCTAAGAATTAATTCATTATTTAAGTGTAAGATCAACAGAAGTATTGAGACCCCTCTTGAAGGATCCAAAACTATCACATGAACGCAGAACACTAGGCAACTCATATAGAATGCACGCATATTTTAAGAGGACTCTCTGCAGGGAATGTGTCTGACCAATCACGGTGGGTGTGGGCTGCCTGGGCCAAAAATGCCAGGGCTTATTTTTTGTCCCAGTCCAGCCTTGCTTGAGTCTTTTCTTTTCATGCCACTTTCTACTTCTACTTAATGTTATTTAGAAGTTGAACTAACTTGTGTGGAGTCTGCCTGCATGTTGAGCAGGGAAGGTTTCTGTTCTTTTGGTAATTAAGGATATCAGGCTGTTTTTGTTCCTACCCTCACCTATGGTCATGAAGGCTGGGTCATGACCGAAAGAACAAGATCCAGGGTACAAGCGGCCAAAATGGGTTTCCTCAGGAGGGTAGCTGGCGTCTCCCTTAGAGATAGGGTGAGAAGCTCAGTCATCCGTGAGGAGCTCGGAGTAGAGCCGCTGCTCCTTCGCGTCAAAAGGAGCCAGTTGAGGTGGTTCGGGCATCTGGTAAGGATGCCCCCTGGGTGCCTCCCTAGGGAGGTGTTCCAGGCACGTCCAGCTGGGAGGAGGACTCGGGGGAGACCCAGGACTAGGTGGAGGGATTATATCTCTAACCTGGCCTGGGAACGCCTCGGGATCCCCCAGTCGGAGCTGGTTAATGTGGCCCGGGAAAGGGAAGTTTGGGGTCCCCTGCTGGAGCTGCTACCCCCGCGACCCGACCCCGGATAAGCGGATGAAGATGGATGGATGGAGGCTGTTCTTGTTAAAATGTTTATTTTTTTTATAACGGACACTTTACAATGTGTAATATAGCAAATATATGTTTTGCTGCTTTGGTACTTTATTTTATTGACAGTAAAAACACTTGGACTTTGATAAAGGGTACTTAAAATGTAGCGTACCCTTCTGCATTGTGAGTGTTGCTACATTTGGAATTGCCATTGCATTGTCCGAATTTAACTCCTGAGCAATACTCGCAATCAGGATAATTTACAATAAACGTTCCAGTCTTGATGTCCTGTAATATGACCTGTGAGGACTGTATATCCACTGCAGATGGTAAAGGCGTGGCTACTGGCATGCTTGCAGTAATTCTACATTCATGTATGTGTGGGAATCCAGCTGATTTGTGCACTTTGTTGCATCACATGGTTATGTGACCTGTTGCCAATCAGGAAATGAGTCGCTTACCTCTCGCTGTGTGGATTCTCCTGTCGTGCAGGTACTTAAACATGTTTGGTAGCTGTAATTCAGGCAGCAATCACTAGGGTGATAGCCAGACGTATTGGAGGGAACTGGAGCAACCTGACGGTAATGCCTATCAGCTGTTCCAGCCGTATGTGGTAGCAATTAATGTTTGGGCCAAATGCTATCCTTCCGTGCGCTACTTTTTATAGGATGTTCTTCAACCTGTAGTTTCTTTGTATGTTTCCTTTTACCACTGATGTGTACTGTATGATAAAACCTTTCACTAGACCTACATTTAAAACTTAAAATAATCATATTCTAAGAAAAGAAAGAACTACAGTCATGTGAAAAAATTAGGACACCCATGCTAAAGTTGACTAAAAAGAGGAATAAAAAAAATCATCTTTTGGAAATTGATCTTAATGCCTTAATTAAAAAATGAGGAAAAAAACCAACCTTTTTTGTGAATGAATAATGTATTGTAAATAAATAAATGTTCTTCCTTAAAATACAGGGGGCATAAGGTTTTTATTTTGGTTTTATTTCAGTTAGCCTAATAGCTGGTTTGATTTGCATTGAGAGATGATTTTATGGAAAGCACCCCATGCCAATCTCTAGGTATGGTGAAGGGTATGTGATGATGTGGGGGGGCTATTTTAATTCCAAAGGCCAAGGGACCTTTATCAGGATGCATAGTATCCTGGATCCATGAAATAACCAGCCTTTCAAAATAAAAGTCTGCCTGCCTCTATGGGAATTTAACATAGGGGTGTACTGACTTATGCCCCCTGTATTTTAAGGAAGAACATTTATTTATTCACGATACATTATTTAGTTTAGGGATTTAGTTTCTGTGAAGTCTTAGTGTTTTAGCGTTTCTTGAAGGTTTTTTTTTTGTTTTTTTGTAGTTTATATTTAGTTTCAAAATGATTGTCACTGCTTATTTTCGTTAGTTTACTAGAATAACCCTGCATACTACGTGTTTAAAAATATGAAGTTATACTGGTAATCAGACACAGTAAAACTGCTGGAGACCAGCTCAGGTTTCATGAGGAAGAGAGAAATATAATTCCAGAGAAGACTCCATTCATGGTTTCATAAATATCACTAAAGCGTCTATCTGTGTTTTACAGTATGCGCCATGTCAGAATCAGAATCAGAATCAGAAAAGCTTCATTGCCAAGTACGTTTTTTTACACATACAAGGAATTTGTTTTGGTGTTGTAGGTGCACGTCACACATTCTCTAAAATAAGTTAAACAAGTCAACTACCAGCCTTGTGATTTTACTTCTGTGTGGTAAGATATTTACTTTGGTATTTACTCACGTGTTCTTTGTCTGCACCATACAGGGAAGTGGTTAAACATGTTGCAGTCATAGCGACAAACCAGTGTCAGAAATGATTGGTGCTTCAGGTCAGGTCTTTTTTTATCATTTCTGGGACATGGTCCTGATTCTTTTCTCTCTCCAGCAGACGAAAAGAGTTCAGGACAGTAGGGAGGGACTGGTTGTCATCAGCTGGTCCTTTAGGCAATTTATTGTTCAATGTTTTTTTTTTCCACACCAACCCAACTTTTGTATCCATGAGAACAGCAACATTTCAAAGTGGCTTGTTTGGTGCATATTTATCCATGTAGCTCCGTGTAGCTCTCTCAGTCTCGGCCCCTATCGCTAGCAGATGGGTCCCTCCCTGTTTAGTCAGCCAGACTATTTGAACTGTAGCTTTAGAGACCGTGGGATTTCCCAAACTGAACATATAAACACAAAACTGCTTTGCTAGCTCCATCGTGTTGTAACTAAGACATCTGCTGAAAAAATAATTTTATTCATTAGCATGATTGCCGTACTGTTTAGTTCAAAAACATCCAAAACAAAAACCTAACGGATCACACGCAAGCTTTTATTGTGAAAAGTCGAAGCTTGAGGACTGCACCAAGCCGGGAGGGTATGAGACGGGAGGTCTCCAGGCTGCAGCCATACCCGACTCAAATATCCTTTCGGTCCCGGTAATATTATATATATATATAAACGACAGCCTTTTCAAGGCATTTGGGAAGGAAGGAGTGGTAGCATGCAAGCTCCCAAATTGACGATTGTCTGAGAAATGGAGTTTTGGATAATGTTCAGCTTTGGCAGCTTTACCTATGATAAAATATATAATGACTGAGGAAGCCTAGTGACGAGTCCATAGCAACCAGTGTTGAATTGGTTATTTCCCAGTGTGCTTTGTTGAATGGTCTCAATGTTTTATTGTTTTATTTCATGTGAATACTAGTTCACTAGAGGAGTAACTTAGTATTTGAAGTAATGCAGTAATGTGCATTTAGTTTCCATGCTTATTGTGTTTCCACAACTGTGTTAGTGAGTAAATCTACTGAAATGGTCACCACACCATAACAGAGGAGTGGGATGCGTAAGATGAGAAAGCAGAGGTTTAGTCACGTATGTCACGGCTGTAAGAAAACAATGGCTATCTGTACATCTTAGCCAAGCGCAAACCAGTACAGAAGGCCTCAATAAATTGTTGGGGAGGGTCATCCCTTTTTTCCATATCATTTTGGAGGGTCAACAAAAATGTATGGAGAAGGGAGGGTCAGGTCTATTTTGACTAAAGGTCCCAAAACTCCTCCGGTGGCCACTGAAATAAATAACAAACAGTCCCTTAATAGTGTTTATATATACTTAAGTAATGATAATTCTAATTTTGATATATTGTATAGCCTGTTGTACTTGAATAGATATAGAATTTGCTCTTGCAATGTACTTGCACTGACACTCTCTTGCACTATGATACCATTGCACCTTTCTGCATTTTTTCTACACCGCTCCTTTCCTTTGTGTAGTATGTATGTGTGCGTGAATGTCATATGTCTGTGTGCTTATGTGTATGTATGATGTGTATAATCTATTGGACACCTTAATTTCCTTTGGGATAAATAAAGTATCTCTATCTCTATCTATCTATCTAAGGTGGACCCATTTAAAAAAACTCAGTGCCCGGGGGCTAGACATTTCCCTGAGCTCTAGTCAATAAAATAAATCATATTCCTTCCTAAATAATCCATACACGAATGGTAATACGCAGTTTATCCATTTTTCTGCAAGAGACTGTGCATCGGTGAGGAAAATGCTGTGTACTAATAGCAATAACAGACCTGGAAACAAAAAACACACAGACACAGCTGGGGCTGTCGCAGTATCTTATTGCAGGTTTTGTCAGTGTTTTAATGAGTCAGAATTGGGACCTACCATTTCTCCTTCTGCTGACTAATATGTTCTCTCTTCTAGCACCCATCATGGGCCAGATACCTCTGAATGCCCCTGTTGGAGGCTCCGTCCTGATTCCATGTTCCCTACCAGTTAATTCATCTGAGAGTCTACAATGGTTTTACTGGCAGGAGGACCAGTCTCACAAGGTTTTATTCCACTGGGAAGCTAGTGGGAAAACACAAGTATTACCTGATAAATACAGGGACAGGTGTGAAGCCTTCAATACTGAGTTTAGTTCTGGAAACATTTCCATTAGACTTAACAATGTTGTAGTTGGAGATGACAATATAACATTCTACGCCATTGTTGGTTGGAATGAAGGTAAACCATGCTGTAAATCCACATTGCAGGTTTCAGGTTAGTAAAGTAGCTTCTTTCTTCCAAACCAAAATATTGTATAAAAGTGTTATAAATGTCTCCAGTCTGTAAAAGTTATTTCTATCACACTTACAGCTCCATACCAAAATCTAGTACTGCTACTACATGGAGATTACCCTGAACCTTGAGTGTCATGGACGGGTCAAAACAAATCTGGCTCTGCACAGCTGCAGGGTGCTCTGACGGAACTGTTGCAGGATCCAACAGAGGAATCCTTCTCTGTCAATAGCTCTGTCAGTGTGAAGGATTTACAGTCTGTAACCTGCCTTAGCTACAACACTCACTCCAACCAGACCATTTGGAAAACTGCAGAGATCGATGTGTCTGGTGAGTTCAGCAGCTCCAAGCATCTTTGAGGGAGCTGTAGCGTTACTCAGAGTTAATTAATTAAGTGTTTAGTATAATTAACTGAAACAATACAGTTTGAGTTAACACAAATAACTAATAATAAACTGTAACAAAACTTAGGTTGCTTTCACACCTACCTCGTTTGGTCCGTTTAAAAGGAACCCTGGAGCGTTTGGTTGGATAGTCCGGTTGGTTTGGGCAGATGTGAAAGCTCATCCAAACTCTGGTGCGGATCAAACAAACAAACACTGGTCTGCTTGAAAACGGGGGGCTCGGTTTGCTTCCAAGTGAACTAGAGTTCTGTTCACTTCATGTGAGAACGTGATTCCAAAGGAAACCAAAAACAGAGCATTTAGTAGCCTGTGATTTCAACCTTGCACACAATTTACGGACTTATATAAGATTTAAGGGATGATAACTTTCAGATCCATAAGCTGTTCTGAGCACACATCGCTGGTCATCTGTGTGACATCCCATCATCATCTCCCTCTCTCTTTCCTCAGTCGCTGTCTATCTGCTGCTCATTGTTCGCCTTCTTCTAAAATAGCCTATTAGAAACGCTAAAGCAGAACCAGAAAACCTGAGACGTTATGAATTTGGTGTTGTGCCATTATTTCTGAGACCAGAAGTGTTGACGAGGTTTGGATATTCTGTCCAATAAACAGGCAATCGTCTCGATCGCGTGACGTGTGTTTACAGTGTTTGGTGCTTTTGACAAAGTGCAGTGTGAAAGCAAACCCAACCAAATGAAAAATGCAACAATGTTGCCAGGGACGTCACTAGGTTTGAAAGACAGGGGGGGCTTAGACCCGAGGCTATGCAAAACTTTCCCTTGCAAAATTACTTACTTACAAACTCTGAAGTTAGCTTTTAGATACATCAAAGATGCATGGGGTGAGGGGGGGGGATTTACTTAGGCCAGACTGTGCTCCTGCTGAGTTCTTCTTTAGGCCAAGACTTAACCGCTATCTATCTGCCCGTGTAAATGTGTGGTAAAGTAATACCATACCTAATTCCTTCCTATTAGATAAGTTGCAGGTCAAAATAAGACCTATATTTCATTACTAGGGGTGTAACGATACACGTATTCGTATTGAACCGTTCGGTACGAGGCTTTCGGTTAGGTGCGCATTACAAACCGAACGATTTGTTGGGCTAATCCTATTTCATTTTTTAAAAAAGAGCTTAAATTGTGTGAAATATAATGTTGTCAGTGCCGTTGCACTCAACAAGGCAGCCCAAATGACGAAACAGGCAACATGCTGTCTGCCCCTCCCACTCCCACACTACTCCAGTCAGGCATGATACGCTGAACTAGCTCGTTGCAATATGGTTGACAAGGATTTAAAGTATGTCTGAATTCAATAACCTGATGGCGAGATGAATAAAAGTTGTAGTATGTATGTATGTATGTATGTATGTATGTATTTATGTATGTATATACACTACCGGTCAAAAGTTTGGGGTCACTTAGAAATGTCCATTCCACTCCATTCCAGACAGAATACCAGCTGAGATCAGTTGCATTGTTTTTTTAATCAGAGCAGCAGTTTTCAAATGACATTATGTGCTTACATAATTGCAAAAGGGTTCTCAACTGTTGTAGACAGAAGTGGCTGAAGAAACGCTTGAAATCCATGCTTTTTGGTCTAATACCCAAATTAAAAGTGGTACAGCTCCCATATACTCTGACACTCTGGGGTGTGCCTGGTATCATTGGAAAGGTGATTGATGTGGGTGTGCTTGTGTATTTGAGAAGTGTTGTATTTTGTAGTTTTATGGATTTTTTCTTTGCACTTTTCAAATGGAAATAAAAAAACGCACAGACATATCTGTAGAAGAAAGATCATATAAAATCCATTTTTGAGTCTTTTGGCTTCTGGACTTTGTCTGGAGTAAGCTGAGACGTGTGGCTAATGCCCTGTGTTGTCTGTCACCTGTCAGATGTGTTTACAGCAGTCTCTTCTAATCATTTTACAGATGTATGACTTGGACGGAAATATACACCCTCCATTCTAGCCTCTGTAACTCTGTGTCAGTAAGGCCTAGAATCACCCTGACACTTGGAACAAAAACGTGAGAGTGTTCCCTTTCCAATGATACCAGGCACACCCCAGAGTGTCAGAGTATATGGGAGCTGTACCACTTTTAATTTGGGTATTAGACCAAAAAGCATGGATTTCAAGCGTTTCTTCAGCCACTTCTGTCTACAACAGTTGAGAACCCTTTTGCAATTATGTAAGCACATAATGTCATCTGAAAACTGCTGCTCTGATTAAAAAAACAATGCAACTGATCTCAGCTGGTATTCTGTCTGGAATGGAGTGGAATGGACATTTCTAAGTGACCCCAAACTTTTGACCGGTAGTGTATGTATGTACTGTATGTATGTCTGTATGTCTATATGTATGTATGCTCATATAAAGCCTAGTCTACATTAAGGCAACATCTACATACTTGGTTAATTTATTACAGCAAAGGAATGCAGAAAGTTAAGTTGGTCAGAATCAAGCATATTTAATAAATATCATGAAATAGTTTAGGCTATGCCTTGGTGCCTCTCTCTCTCTCTCTCTCTCTCTCTCTCTCTCTCTCTCTCTCTCTCTCTCTCCTAAAATATCTTCCAGTATCCATTTGTTCAATGAATTGAAGGATATACTGGTACAATAGCATTAACAGTGACACTATGATATTTAGGGACTGATATTGTTTTAATACTATAGAGAAAGCAGGCTATATTAATTGTAAAGAATAGAGAGCTTCGGATACCTTACTAGGCGAGCTGTTTCTTGTATTTCACTCGTTTACACTAGCTAGACTGTTGGTTTCTATAGCCAACTAAAATATTCCTTTCTCTTTACCTCAAGTAAATGTAGCTGAAGTGAAGCAAGTAAAAGTCATTAACAACAACTTACAATTTGACTCTGTATCTCACTGTGTGTGCGGTAGCAAGTCCAGACCAAAGATTTGCGACGAGACGAGATAAATCCTGCAGCTACATGCAACACAGCGGTCTGCAGTGTTCTGAGAGCTGCCAGTTTAAACCAATGAGAAGAGACGAGACGGTGTATCATCTTCATGGCCACTGACTCTTTGTACTTCTGTCTAACTTTCGACTTTCCGGCTTTTTTGTAGCTGGATATATTATTTGTTGTTTCTAATGTAGAATTTGGATAACATTAATGATGGTGAGATACTTGCTACAGTTGCATTGCGAGTGATAAATCGGCGAAAACAACATTTTATTTCTCAGATTTACTGCTTTGTTTTAATGCTGCTTGGCGCTCTCTCTCTTCTGTCACTCTCTACCTTGCTCGTCCACATACCGTTATCGTGCAAGCGGCCGCAGCGTCTCTCTAAAACACCGCCATTTCGACCAGTTGACAGTTCGTGAAATCAAAATAAAACAGACTGCAGTACACGACGACACCAACAGATGAATGGTGAAGGAAGATTGATTCCACGTGAGTGATACAGAGTGCACTGTAAAAAAAAAAAAAAAAAATCTAATTATTATTTTTCTTATTATTATTTGGGGGTGGGGGGCTTAGGAACATTTTGGGGTAGCTTCAGCCCCCCTAAAATAGGCCTAACGACGTCCCTGATGCAAGTTAACCCCCAAGTCCACCAAACTTTAGGTGTGAGGGCGCACTTGCTTCCAATGAATTACAGCCAGTCTTAGTTGTTTCAGAGAGCTAAAAGAATTATAGTATTCATTGCATCTGGTCGGAAATGTCGATCTATTAACAATCTGACAGTAAAACAATAACTGTGAAATATAAAGTCTACTTGTGCTACATTGGGGGGGTTAAAGAAGCCAACAGGATGTCGCACAAATGGGCCGTTTAAGTGACCCTCCCACTGCCGCACAACCCTGCGACGAATTGATTTTTGTTGGTCCTAAGGTGCTCCTGAGTGGCAGCCCTACACGAAAAGCAAGTGATACATTCATGTTTAAATGCATAATTAGTGTTTGTGCAGCATGTAAAATAATGTGTTACTCTGTTATTTCTCCTAATTCACAAGTGAGAGCCAGCAGAGGCAACATAGTTGGGTTATTGCAATATTTGTAGCTGCACTCGTTACCCTGTTGTGTGCCCTGTCCATAAAATATGAGTGATTTATTGCTATAATTGTTATTTAAATATATCATCAATCGGAAAATATTGAATTGAATTTTCAACTGTAGTCCTAGGTAGCTAGCATGCATGTCCTCATGCTGGGAGGAAAACGGAGCCAACTTGCTGTGAGGCAGAAGTGCTAGCAACTGTGTCACCAGACACTGCCGTGTTGTTTTTTGTATCATCATGACTGAAACATTTCCCTTTAATTCCAGATCTAAATTCTAACCAGAATTGACAGCAGGCTGCTGCTGATGCTTCTGATGATGCTGATGCTCATGCTGATGCTGATGATGCTGATGCATAACAGGAAACCAAAACTGTTAGGTGAAAGAGATGAAAAAGCAGATAAAACACCTCAGAATGTGACAGACAAATAAGAGTCAGCAATCAGAACTGGCACAGCACAGGCAACTATTTTAAGAAACGGTTAATTGCATCAGTCAGTTCTGTAAGCACAAACGCCAAACAGCTTCTGAGTAGGGGTTTGTAGCACAACTTTACCAACTTCCGCAGGGTTCTATTTTAGATCAAATTTTTTTCTTCTATTTGCAGTATATGCTTCCACTCGGCAAAGTATCCAGCAGCTGAATGTTTGATTTCATTGCTATGCTGACGACACACAGATATACCTCCCACTGAGAGCCAACGACAGGAGAAGCCTGGCTGCTGTCTCAGACTGCCTCAAAGATGTAAACCGCTGGATGGCCAAAACTTTCTCCCAACTAAACAACTCCAAATCCGAAATAAATTCAATCCACCCAACACCATCACCAGTCAGCCTTGGTTCACTATCTGGTAACGTTAAACCCTCATTTACTTCACATTCATCCCATGTATCAATAAAATTGTTCATTAATGTTTTCTCCATATCAGACCCATCTCCAAAATTGTCGCAGCCTGATCTTGAAAAGGAAATTTATTTCTAGTCACTTTCCTGCCTCTAGCTGGTCCAGAACTCAGCAGCCAGGCTTTCTCCTGGTTTTAACAGACAATGTCACATCACTCTAACATCACTGGCTGCCTTTCCGTTTTAAATTTTACTGATCACTTTTAAAGCTCGTCAGGGTCTAACCCCTGACTGTATAACAGAAATGCATACGAGCCTGTTCGCAACCTTAGTTCCTTCTAACCGTTCCAAAGTCGAAACTCAAAACCAGAGGTGATCGTGCCTTCTCCTTCAGGGCACCTCGGCTTTGGAACAAGCTGCCCGAGGAGATAAGGCTTGCTGAATCAGTGACTTATTTTTAAATCGTTTTTTACATTTATGTAGACTTGCTTTTATGTGATGTTCTTCTTTTGTAGTATGACTTGTTAATTTCATTTTATGTACATTCATTTGTTTTTCTGTTCTTTAAAAAGTGCCCCCATTTTTTTCCCCTGTTACAAAGATGTGTGTATATATGTGTAAAGATTTGTATGTGAGTTTGTTTCTTTTGTCAAAGCCCTTTAAAACATTTGTTGTTAAAGGTGCAGTACAAAATGAGGGGATTTGACGTTCTTTGTCATATATGATAATAAATTGAATATCTAAATATGAATAGAGCCGATAATCGCCCGTTGGACAGTCTGGCAAGGTCAGTGAATCGAGTCTGTTTGGTGTGTTCCGTGCCGTCGTCCGTCCGAGGGGCCATTGGCCTTCATTTTCATGTATAATCGGGGGTGGACACTGCCGGCAGTCGGACTCAAATGACCCACCTGATTGATGGAGAGCTAACCCGGAAACGGGGAGCGGAATCAGTGTGACTAGAGTCTCTCAAAATCTGATGAACATCTTTTAAAGTGACCTTTGTTGATCTGAAATGAAGACAGATTCAGAAACAGGCCAATCAATCAGCCCGTTCCAAACAGCTACATTTTCAACGGGCACTGTACTAGTAATTTAATTTAATTTATTTTTATTTCGAACAAAACTAAAAATACATATACACATACAGCATGTACCTATATATATATATATATATATCTATATATATATATATATACATACATCTATAAAATAAAAAGTGTGTAGCAACACAACAAAGGAAAAAGAACAATATCCATACAGTGATTACAAGTAATATTAAAAATACTATTACCACTTCTAATTTTAAAAAATTGTCCAAAAAGGAGCAGGATGAAGCCGAAGCTTGTAAAGTTTCCTACCCCTCATTCACTTTAACGCATTTCTTTATATATCATATATTTTTACAACAGGATAACCAATATACACAACAATACATCTCAAATTTTTCACATACCATACTTTTGTTTATTTATTTACATTTTAAGTAAGTCAACAACCCATTTCTGTAATCCATCATCCTAACAATCCGTACACTAACCCCCCTTCACAATCATCTCTCTTCCTCTTTATATCCTTTTAATAAAGTGTTTTTATATAACTTTTTAAACTTTGTTATGTTTGTACAATGTTTAAGCACCTGGTCTAGCCCATTCCACAAACTCACCTCACCGATCGTGAGGCACATACTTTTTAAAGTGTATTTGTTCTCTCAGGTTATACCCACCCTGTCTTTCCATAAACATTTTTTGTAAATTTCCTGGAAGTAAATTATTTCTTGCTTTGAACATGATTTGTGCCGTCTTAAGTAATAAACATTGATGATTAATACAAATGTATAGAAATTATTTCATATTTATGTTACTCATACCAAACCTTTTGGCAAACAATTACACATCACATACATTTAAAAAAAAAAAAGTATTCAATAATAGTCATGGACTGATAAGTCACCAGTAAAATGATTGTGTGCACGTTACACATCATGAAGAATTGAACCAGGGGGTAACCCGCCTTGGAATCTTGAAGCCTACTTAGAACCTCCCCACACACATTTGTCCATGACATTTCCTCCTTACATCACAGGAAATTGAGCTAAATGGTGTTTTATGCCCCCAACGTCGACTTCAAGGCAGCGCTGCGACCGTCGACTTCAAGGCACCTAACCCTAACCATTGCCTAATCCTAGTGCCTTCCAGGCAGCCTTGCCTGGAAGATGACATTGGGGGCTTAAAACACCAAACACCGCAAATTGAGCTTCATTGCAAAAGTTTTTACAAGTGAGTTTAAAGGCAAGGCAAGGCAGCTTTATTTGTATAGCACATTTCAACAGGGCAATTCAAAGTGCTTTACATAAAACATTAAAGAGCAGTTAGAAAACGATAAAAAAAAACAATAAAATTGACAGTGCAGTATAAGAAATTAAAGAACTGAGAGAATAAAAGTTACAGTGCAGTATAAGAAATTAAACATTAAAGATAGAATGTCATACAATGTCATCAATGCAACTTCAGTATAACAAATGAACAGTTATTTAAAGAAAGGTGACATCAAAAAGATAGGTCTTTAGCTTTAGCTTTAAAAGAACTGAGAGTTGCAGCAGACCTGCAGTTTTCTGGGAGTTTGTTGCAGATATGTGGAGCATAAAAACTAAACGCTGCTTCTCCCTGTTTAGTTCTGACTCTGGGGACAACAAGCAGACCTGTCCCAGACGACCTGAGAGGTCTGGGTGGTTCATAGTGTAGTGGCAGATCAGAAATGTATTTTGGCCCTAAACCGTTTAGTGATTTATAAACCAGCAAAAGTATTTTGAAATCAATTCTTTGAGGCACTGGAAGCCAGTGTAGAGACTTCAGTACTGGAGTGATGTGATCCACTCTCTTGGTCTTAGTGAGGACTGGAGCAGCAGCATTCTGAATTAGCCGCAGCTGTCTGATTGATTTTTTAGGGAGACCTGTAAAGACACCGTTACAGTAGTCAAGTCTACTGAAGATAAAAGCATGGACAAGTTTTTCCAAATCCTGTTGAGACATAAGTCCTTTAACCCTTGATATATTTTTAAGGTGGTAATAGGCTGACTTTGTAATTGTCTTAATGTGGCTGTTAAAATTCAGGTCTGAGTCCATGACAACACCAAGATTTCTGGCTTTGTCTGTTGTTTTTAACATTGTCATTTGAAGCTGAGCGCTGACTTTTAATCGTTCCACTTTTGCTCCAAAAACAACCACCTCAGTTTTTTCGTCATTTAATTTAAGAAAATTCTGGCACATCCAGTCATTAATTTGTTCAATGCACTTAGTCAGTTGTTGTATTAGACTATAGTCCCCTGGCGATAAGGTTATATAAATTTGTGTGTCATCCGCATGGTAACTTATTTTATTGTTTTCCATAATTTGAGCCAGTGGAAGCATGTAGATGTTAAACAGGAGAGGCCCCAGAACGGAGCCTTGGGGAACTCCACACGTCATATTTGTATGCTCAGATGTGTAATTCCCTATAGACACAAAGTAGTCCCTATTCTTTAAAGACTCAAACCAGTTTAGTACTGAGCCAGAAATGCCAACCCAGTTTTCCAATTGGTCTAGTAATATGTCATGGTCGACCGTATCAAATGCAGCACTGAGATCATGTAATACTAAGTGAAATTTTGCCACTATCTGTGTTTAAGTGGGTGTCATTAAAGACTTTAACAAGAGCTGTCTCAGTGCTGTGGTGTGGTCGAAAACCCGACTGGAAGGCATCAAAACTGTTGTTTAGTGACAAGAAAAGTTTGAGTTGTTGAGAAACTGTTTTTTCAATGATTTTACTTAAAAATGGAAGGTTTGATATCTGCCTATAGTTGCTCATTAGTGACGTGTCTAGATTGTTCTTTTTTGAGAGTCGCTTAATGAGGGCAGTTTTCAGGGCCTGTGGGAAGATATCTGAGAGAAGAGATGTGTTTACAATCTGTAGAAGATCTGTAGCCAAACAATTCGAAACATTTTTGAAAAGGCCTGTTGGTAGAATATCAAGGCAGCAGGAGGAGGTTTTCAGATGTTGTATAATGTCCTCCAGATTTTTACGGTTAATCATATGAAATTGGGTCATATTGGAATTTGTTTTGCCTGGACAATGTGACAACACATACCCTGTACTCGATGTAGAAGCACTGATTGTTTGTCTAATTTTTCAGAATTTTGTCTTTGAAGAAGGTGGCAAAATCATTGCAGGCCTTGGTGGATAAAAGGCAAATACTGCGATTTCCCCCTCAGTGGTCCTTTTATTAAAGTGCTCTATATTATGCTCATTTTCAGGTTCATAATTGTATTTAGAGTTTGTACCAGAATAGGTTTACCTGGTTTAATTTTCTAAAAACACCATATTTTTGTTGTACTGCACATTGCTGCAGATCCTCTTTTCACCCTGTGTGTTTGTTAGAATAACTTCATTATCAAAGGATAGACGGAACCACTGAAGTTATATCAAAGTTTTCTTTAGGCAAGGCAAGGCAAGGCAGCTTTATTTGTATAGCACATTACAGCAACTCAACAGGGCAATTCAAAGTGCTTTACATGAAAACAGATTAAAAAAATTAAAAACAGATTTACATGAAAACAGATAAAAAAATTTAAAAAACAGATAAGATACGAGAAAAAAAAGTTACAGTGCAGTATACGAAATTAAACATTGAAGAGCAGTTAAAATAGTTAAATATATAAGCAGATAAAATAACTTTCCTGGACTCCATTCCATTTTTGAAAGCCAAAGCTTTTTGACCAATATGACAGATATATCAAGCAGTCCGGGCCATACTTTCTAACCATTTCACCCACTATGGGTCCAGATGCGTTGCACGGCTTTGAGGTTTCATTCCCCATATTTACAGAAGCTTTTCTTGAGTATACTCTTATCTTTTTCGATGTTGTCGTCACCGCAAAGCTTAGTTCTTTTCTTCGACAAACCTTGTAAAACCCGGTACAGCCCTGCAGACAAAAATCTTTTAATAGCCAAGAACGTATTCTTAAACTATTTTATTTCTTCTGCAGTCTGTCTCTAAATAGTTAAGAACTCGCTCAGAGTGTTCTTTTTAGGCCTTCTGTCTACATTTTTGCCTTTACTTGCAAGTAGGGTCAGTTTACAGTACTCACATCATAAGTACAGAAAGTGACTAACGTAAGCCTCAAACAGTAGCTTATTTATGTGTGAAATACAATCATAACAAAATTTGGATGTCGTCAATTGTCTATCTTGTCAGTTTAGATGTCCTTTCCTCTATCTCGTCAGACTCGATGGTGTCTCCTTTATCTGTCTTTAGCATGTTCTGTCCTCGGGCCCCAGTCAAGATAGCCAATGACTCCATGTTATCTTGTGGGGGCAAATAGTGTTATGGTTTCTTACTATGCAAATAGTTTAATTTAACAGAGAGAGAAGAATAGTAATCACTATAATACTATTCTAAGCAAACAGTTTAATAAATAATAAAAGAGAAAGTATGTAATATACATACATACATAATTTCCCTAACAGTGTTGAGCTCTCTGTTTTAGCTACAGAGTGAGGCATCTCACTTCTATTCCATCTTTGTTGGGAGTCGCACATGCTGGGATTGTGTGAGTAATGAAAATGCGATAGGGGGCCCCGGCTGTCAATCAATGTCTTCCAGTGATGCGGGCCCCTGATTGGACAAGGCCGGTAAGCAACCGCGTACCCTGCTTACCGATAGTTACGTGTCTGAATCACTCAATTCTCATTGGCTACCTGCCAATGTGGCAGGTAGATTGACAGTGTTACCCGCCATTTGTTAATTCCATGCCCTGACTGGATCTATGTGCAAAGTGTAACGACCTTTCTCACATTGGAAGGCAGATTTGCCCTGAGGAAGAGCTGCCCCCTAATTTTAATACAATGTATTTGTATAACACATTTCATTAAAAAAATACAACTCAGTCCTTTGCATTTAGGGAAATAACATGCACTGAGTGCTTGAAACAACACGGTAAGAATGCACAGGGCAAATTATCTGAGATACAGTTTTTGTAGTCCACCTTGGGAACGTTGTAGTTTCACTATGGCAGATTAGCATCAGCCTAGCACATACAAAGCCAAGTGAAAGTACAGTCAGATAGGAGCTGCTTCTTCCTCTGCCGCTGGTATTTCATCTACGTCCATCACACCGTGGTCATCCTCTGCTTACACCTGCAACTTTAGCCCCGACGTCAACATTGTCCTCGCTAATCAAAGATCTCTGAAGCCTTAAAGGACAATTCCGGCGCAAAATGAACCTAGGGGTTAATAACATATGTGTACCGAGTCGAACGTTCTCTGGGACATGTTTTCATGCTAATCGAATGCGTCTCTATAGCTACTGCAAACCAGTGGTTAGCTGCTAATGCTAGCTTTCAGGGCAGAGGGTAAAATGCTATTTTATGCCACTAACAAGGCTCAAGATAGCACCACACTTCAACGGTAGCATAATGAGGGTCCCTACATGCAAACCGAAGCATTGCGAACTTTGTACGTGTACAGACAGTTTATTAAAAAGATAGATTATAAAGACTGCAGCGTTCATCTTTACATGTGCCACACATCTTGGAAAACAGTCATGAGCAGTCGAATCATGAATGTTGTGTTTGAGCTATGTTACTGGTTACTGGTTGCACGCCGTTCATCGTTCGACTGCTTATGACTGTTTTCCCAAGATGGCGCCCACATGTAAACATGAACACTACTGTCTTTATTATCTATCTTTTTAATAAACTGTCTGTGCACTTAGAAAGTTCTCAATGCTTCAGTTTACATGTAGGGACCCTCATTATGCTACCGTTGGTGCTAAGTGTGGTGGTATTTTGAGCCTTTTTAGTGGTATAGAAATAGAGATTTACCCTCTGCCCCGAAAGCTAGCATTAGCAGCTAACCACTGGTTTGCGGTAGCTTGTTTAAAGCTAGAGATGCATTTGATTAGCATGAAAACAGATCCCAGAGAATGTTCGACTCGGTACACATATGTTATTAATCCCTAGGTTCATTTTGCGCCGGAATTGTCCTTTATATTCTCTGGTAAGTCATGCATATAACTGGTGCTGTTTGTTTATTTTCACAGTTATCATTGCTGCTTACTGCTCCTTGACCCTGGCATTATATTCACGTCACTCCGAGCCATGTTAAACATCCAGATGGTCATCTACTACCTCAACCATTAATAAATTAAAAATAAATACATTTCCTAATCAGCTATGCATTGTCTCTGTGACTAACTTCCATATTGTATATTTTATCTAGAAATCTGCTGCCTAGTAAGGTATGGATGGAACAATATTTTTAGAGGAGCTATTTAATGAAGTCTCCTTATTGAAAAGATGTAGACACTTGGAGGCTGTGTTCACATTAATCTTGTGATGGGAGAAAGATTCTCTGTGCTCAATCTGAGTCAAAGATGTGTATGCATGAGCATGATTTTGTGATATCAAGTTTTGAAGCCGTGTTCAATTCATTTCATGGTCCAATATGTTCAGGCTCAGGGTCATGAGAAAAGTTGCAAACAAAGAAAATATGATCTGTCACCACTAGATGGTGATGAAACTCAATAAATACTAACATACTGACACACTGCTGGACATCATGATTGATCCTATTATCAAGATGTAGCAAATACAAATAAATACAATTGTATACATAGGCCTACTGTATGTGCATTCCATCAACATGGATATGCATAACAGGTTGATATGGTCTTTGGAGTCTGTGGTGATTAGACTCCATTGCAATGTTAAATTCATAAAGGGTATAGAGCCCTGGATATGGATATAGGAATATCCCCGAATGAGTCTAGACACTGGTGGTGGTAAAAGAAAGGATGAAGGAAGAGAAGATCTGGAAGAATGTCATGTGGAGTGGCATTTCTGATGGAGGAATGCTGGATGCTGGTAATGATGCGAAGTGGAGGTTAATGGTGAATGAAATGCAAAAGTTTGAATGCAACAACGCAGTAGCTCACAGAGATTGTGGCGAAATGTGGTTGGTTTAACTGAAAGAGTGCACGCCCAGAGTCAGCTGATTATTTTGGGGGAGAGAGAGAATGTGAAGCGTAGAAGTCTTCATGAATGAACTTACACTAAGCTTCATTTTAGGGAACATATCCTCAGATGACTTCCAGATGTCGTAGTGTGATCTGCACCATCCTCTGTAAGCACACAGTACGTGATGTAAAGTGCCATTACTTAAAAATAGAATGGCCACAAGTCCCAGTCCCAATTTTGTGCAGTTCGTTGTCCACACCCCATATCCTGTTCAGAAGTCAAACACGTCACTTTATCATCATCAGAACGTGTGACAGCTACACCATATGGAATATCCATATGGCTACACTTCGTTGTTAGAGTTCTTTAAATATAAATGATTAGTCAGCATGCATGCAACAATTGGCCGGAATTTCTAAACTTTCTGTCAAAAGAGGATATTACAGTCTCACTTTGCGTTTTCGATGAGTTAAGCATATTTCTTTCTATCTATTTCTACAGTCAAATTGTTTTCCCTTTACGTTGTGTAGCGAGTGAGCTTATTCTCTCAAGAATGTTCATTATATCAGTGGCATGCTTTCTTCTGTTGGGTAAGTTTGCTGCATTTTCATTTTAATGTGACATTTTACTGCACTGTTTTCCATGTCACTGTGTGTGTGTGTGTGTGCGCGTATGCGCGTGTGACAGAAATACACTGGAATGTATTATTCTCTATGGCATTTGTGTAATATTTATGTTATTTATGTGGAACTAAAACTATTTAATCTTAATTAACAATCAAACACGCAGAGTATGATAGTGTTCGCTAATGACACAGCAGCGTGTGAGACTAGAAACAGGAAATTTTTGAGAATCTGTGTATTTTCTGATTTTCAGTGTCTGATGCAACAGATGTTCTTTATGTCAACACTACCGTTGGTGAATCTACAGTACTCCCATGTATCCTGATGCTCCCCGCTACCAGTGGCTTAAAGCAGCTACGCTTTTACTGGCAAGACGACAGAGTGTACGTTTTGTACTCTTTTAATAAAGGAAAGGAGATGCCTGAGCATGTAAATGAACTCTATCGAGACAGGATCACAGCCTTCCCAGAGGACATGACAGGAGGAAATATTTCAGTCAAACTTCAATACCCAACACTAGAAGATAACCACAGGGTTTTTCACGCTTTTGCAGCAGTTTTTGATAGCAGAGGGATAACGAGATTCATTTTTGAACATAGCGAAATCTGCCAAATTACCTTACATGTTGCAGGTAAGGATGGAGATTTAACTTTTTCTTTACAGCAATAGTCTGATAGAAGAGCAAGAAAGCGAATTAGCATATTTCCCAAAAAGCATTGTCAGAAAAGTAATACCAGAAATGAGGTTTTTGTCAGTGACTGCACTCTCTTCCTCATAGTTCCCTATAAGAATATCAGCCTGACTGTAAATAAAGAAACAATGACTGCAGTCTGCACTACACAAAGAGGATTCCCCAAGCCGTTGGTAGAGTGGAGACTTCAGAGCCATTCTAACAACACCCAACACCTTTTAGACCCGCAAGATGTGAAGAGCACAGCAGCGCAGGACCCTCAAGATCATCTCTACAGTCTCACAAGCACTATAGTTATCCCTGCAGGTCCATATCAATCTGTGGCCTGCCTCGTCCACAACCCCACCCTAAATGTGACTCTGATCGCCACCCACATATTAAACAAAGGTACGTTAATATAAGGGAAGATGGTTGTGCAGTATCTCAAACATTTTCTGCAAAATGAATCCTTGTATATCATGGTGCGAGTTGCACAGCTGTGTATCATCACTTTTGTTTTATTAACTCATTCATTATGCCAGTGGATAAACACACAACAGTTACAAAAACTGGCTGAAGAAATTGAGAATCTAAACACCATTTTACTATCTGTTGCTGGAAAAATAGCAAATAGACAATGAACCAGAGGAACAGAAAAGCCAATCATTAACTCAGCCAGTTTTGATATTTTTATCACAACTTTTTCAGCAAAAAACAATTAACAGTTTAATGTAATGCATGTTTTTGTCTTCAAAGTTGTCCTATTAGTGGGCGCCTGGGTATCTCACCTGGTAGCGCCCATATATAGAGGGTTACTCCTGGACGCAGAGGCTGCAGGTTTGACTCCGACCTGCGGCCCTTTGCTGCATGTCATTACTCCTCTCTCTCCCCTTTAATGTCTTCAGCTGTCCTATAAAAATAAAAGCTTAAAATGCCCAGAAAATAATCTTAAAAAGTTGTTCTCTCAGTACAAGCAGGACCCAGCGGCCCTCTGTTTTACTACCATCTTACTGCTATAGCATCTGACCTGATGATATACTGTACTGTACAACAGTACAAGTAATCCAGATCTCTGGACATAGAAAGACTGAAAGAGCAGGTAGTTTACATCAAGAGGAGATTCAAATAATTTTACTGTCCCAAAGAGTAAAAAGGGCACAATCCGGTTGTCTTTTTAATTTAATTTTAAACTAAACATCTCAGGAAATGGAATTTGTCTTCTTTAAGTCAAAAAGTAAATGTCATCAGCAGCAGAATCAGAAGGTTTGATATAATATATAAAACCTAAAGCAAAACTAGAGACCACTTTGATCACAACAGCCGTGACACCAGATCAGGCCAGGGCCAAGTGTGTGTGTGTGTGTGTGGGGGGGTCTACTTCCAGCGCCCTTGTTCGAATCTTTTAAACTTGTCCTTCATATCGATCTCAACTACACCTGTAAAGTTTCGTGACTGCATCTTGTAGTGTTGTGACGCTATCGTGGTGACATTTAGTGGTATGTGACTATAACCTTCATATTGCCATATGGGATGAGCATTTTATAAAAGCAAAAGCTCACTTCAATCCATGATATGTTGTGATCATATCACAGCTTAGGGCCATTGTTGGGCGCGACGCAAGTCAAAATGTGTGCTCTGTATCGATAATTCTGCCGAATGTCCCTCATTTTCGGCCGGATGTCCGTCCCCTTCCTCTTTCTTTGTGTTGGCGTTCTAACCTCTGGTGGATTTGTGAGGACTATGGTTAACTGCTCCTCAGATCTCTGCAGGGTAAATCCAGACAGCTAGCTAGACTAACTGTCCAATCTGAGTTGAGTCTGTCTGCCTACAGGTGAAGCAGAGAGGAGCTGCCCCAGCTTAGCTGGAGCTCTGATGGTGGCTGCTGCTGCTGTTCTCATTTACTAAATGTGAGTTGTTTTCATTTTTATTAACAATTTTTGGGCATCATTTTTTAGATATCCAACTGGTGAGAAGAAACATGTCACTTATAAGATTTTCTGTCTGATCAAAACATTCATCGCAACTATACACGACCACCTAACGCTAACTCAGCAATACAGCACTGTAAAGAAAAGACCTTCACGACAGCAGGTGTGGTAAAAACACTACCACTTTAGTCCAAAGGCATCAACACAAACTGAAAGTTACGTATAGCCACTTTAAGTAGAATTAAAATCGTAATGCCAAGACAATACTTGGAATTTCTACTGCTGTTGAACATCTTGCCTTTTCTAATTCCAGGTGCTGGACTCCTAGGCCAACCACACAGCCTTCTTCTCCACCTGACTGCAAATATTTAAAAACCACACCACGTCTGGAATGAAGTTTTTTTTTTTAAATTTTTTATTAAAAAGTACATTAAAGAAATTTCTATACAAGGTCCAACTTACTCATTATTTCTTTAGCCCAACATCACTATTGCTCTTGTGTCTTACAAGACAAGTCAGTTCCAAAAGCTGGTTGAGAGCCTGAAACCAGAAGAGTGGAGGCTGTTATAACAGCACGTTAATGGAATGGTCTATTCAAACAGTCACGTGACGGAAGAACGGGACGGTTGGGTTTAGGAAACGTGACAGGCGGGACACTTTTCCCCGGTCTCCTGGGTGAAAGTCCTGTGTTGTTTGACCCATCCACCCCCCCAACCAACCTCCCAATGAGGATTTTCGGCCTTTCATACATCTTCAAACCCTGTGTAGCTGCTGCTCTCCCTGGTGCGTTCTACAAACACGCTGAAGGGCGCTTTTTGCATCACTTCTGAGGCTGACAGCCACTGCCCAAATTCCGTATTTTACGAGTTCGGCGTGAGAACGGATTGGAACAAAACCAGTCTGGACTGTTTCGCAGTGGGTTGCATCAACGATAATAAAGTCTTAGACCATCCTTTTCCTATACCACGTCGGTGCCTGGAGCCTGTTCAGCTGGGCAAGATGCGGGCAGGTTACACACTGGACAATAGCACACACTGGATGTAATAGCTAGATTCAAATCTGGGTTTGTATTACAATTTTTAATGGCATTAAAGATGATCAGGTTAAAAACTTTCTGTGCGAGCACGCACGCACGCACACCCGTGTAAATAATGAAATGAATGGTGGCTGCATTCCATTTAGCTGCTTTGTATTCAGGGTCAGGGTATTGCCCTTGCTGGCTCACAACGTTCCTCCTACGTACGAGATACATTTTTAGGCTTGATTCGGCTGTTTTGATAGTCCCCTGTAAAGCATAATGGAACTGTGCAGTGGCACCGACAGGATTTTATTTCAAAGTCTTTTTTTTTTTGTGTTCACCTCGACTCTCAGATCTCTGGTAACAATCTCTATTTTAATGCTTCATTGTGTACTCTGGCACCTTGTTTACATTCAAAGTACATGTCTTAATCATTGAAATATTTATACATGTACCTCAAAAATGGTTGTTTACTCCAGCTTTATTATGAATTATGATGTTAAAGATATTAGTAGTTGTACTAGTTAGTATTAGTGTTGAGTATTCTGCACTCAACCCATTTAGCCTATTTTTTCTTTTCTTATGTAACAGTTATTTTGTATGTAAATTTGGTTTATATATTTATTGTTTATTCATATTAAAGGACAATTCAATAACCTAGGGGTTAATAATAGATGTGTACCCACTTGATCGTTCTCTGGGACATGTTTTCATGCTAATCGAATGTGTTTGTAACTTGTAACAAGCTAGCGCAGACCACTGATTAGCTTAAAATGCTAGTATTTGGGGCACAGGGAAAGTAAAAACAAATGGCTATTTATATCACTAAAAAGGCTCACAATATCACCACACTTCAACGGTAGCATAATGAGGGTCCCTACATGTAAACCGAAGCATTGAGAACATTGTAAGTGTACAGACAGTTTATTAAAAAGATAGATTATAAAGACAGTCGCATTCTCGTATACAGGCGGCCGCCGTCTTGGGAGCTACTGTCTTCCTAAACTATCTTTTTAATAAACTGTCTGTACACTTACAAAGTCCTCAATGCTTCGGTTAACATTTAGGGACCCTGATTATGCTACCGTTGAAGTGTGGTGATATTTTGAATCTTTTTAGTGGTATAAATAGCCATTTGTTTTTACTTTCCCTGGTGCCCCGAATACTAGCGTTGTAAGCTAATCAGCGGTCCGCGCTAGCTTGTTTCAAGCTACAAACACATTCGATTAGCATGAAATCATGTCCCAGAGAACAACAGAGTGGGTACACATCTGTTATTAACCCCTAGGTTTGTTTTGCGCCGGAATTGTCCTTTAATGTTTACTATGTTGTTTGTTTATTTGTGCACCATTTACCAAAGCAAATTCCAAACAAGTGTACTTATTGTGGCCATAAAATCTTTTCTGTTTCTGATTCTGAGTAGAAACACTGCTATCATTAAACATTATTGACTAAGTTGGAAAAACAGTGAATGTAGTACATGTACTCAAGAACGGTACGTTTGTGAGGTACTACAATTATGAGGTACTTGTACTTGAGTATTTCCATATTATGCTATTTTTTTTTTTTACTTCTGCTCCACTACACCTCAGAGGAAAATATTGCACTTTTTACTCCACTACATTTGTTGACAGCTTTAGTTACTTTGTAGATTCAGATTATTTCCACAAAATATAAATCTATTAATAAATGATGATGTATTTTTATAGGTTAAACTAATCTGTGTCTCTCAATTTTTTAGCTGATAAATTTTCCTCACATTTGAGACAGAAATTATATATATATAAATCTAAATCTAAGAGACCAGAAAGGTGTTGTAAGACTCGTCAAGTGTTGTCATGTGTTTACACTGTCTTACAATGAAACCATATCTTGGCAGTAACATTAGTTAGCTACTGCTTTTTGACATAAATTAGGTAGCTAACGTTAGCATTAGCAACGGATAGCTACTTTGTAAGCCAATAAAATATAGCCTTGGCAAACAGAATTAAGGTGAATAAAACATGATAACTAGCTTTGTAACCAGTATTACAAACTTCTTACAAGTGGCTGGATTGTGACATTTTAGTTGTGTTCGGTGCAATGTTTGTGTGTATGTGTGTGGGTATGTGCACGTGTGTGTGTGTGTGTGTGTGTGTGTGTGTGTGTGTGTGAGGGATAGAGGACACCTGTAAGTGACCAAACTGTATAGTGGGAACTAAAAACCTTGGAGGATTTTGTCATGGGTGGAGGGTATGAGCCGATGGACAGCACCTTTGAAGAGATGGCTCTTGATCTTTTCTGTTTTTTTCTTTAAGGTAAAGGGGGCTGGAGACATTAAGCTGTTAGACAAACTGGCTCAGGAGGGAAAATGCCATTTGAATTAGCCACACAAACAGAGAGAGGATTTTCTGCATGGTCAGTAAAAGAAAGAAAGCTGATATAGCGTAGATATGTGACACTGCTGGGGTCACACTGGACGGACAGGGCTCAGTCAATTATTAAAGACTGGACCTGGTCAGTCAGTAACATTTTCACTCCTCAAGACAGCTTTGCACAATAAAAAACTCACAACTCTAACTTTGGGTGCCATCTTGTTGTAGTTTTAACATCTTAGTAACCTGTCACTGCCTTTTTTCAATACTTTCAGACCAGTGTTTTCACTTATTGTGTAATATCTGATTTTTCTGATCTGAGGTGAGGCCTCTGTAGTTCTGCTCTGTACTTCCTACACTGTTTCCCTATTAAGTAATCCTTATTAAGCAGACAGCTGCCTACACCTATTATATGAGTCTGTATCACAATGAGAGGTTTTATCTGTCAATTCAATTAAATTTTATTTATAGTGTCAAATCACAACAGGACTTATCTCAGGACACTTTACAGAGAGAGTAGGTCTAGAACACGCTCTATAATTTACAAAGACCCAACAGTTTCCCAAGAGCATGCATTTGTTGTGACAGTGGCGAGGAAAAACTTCCTTTTTATAGGCAGAAACCTCGGACGGACCCAGGCTCTAGGTGGGCGGCCATCTGCTGCTGCCGGTTGGGACACAGAGACACTGAGACACTTGTACAGATATACACAAAGTGTCAGTTCAGTCACTAGTGGGAAAACAGAAACAACTGACATGTAATATGAAAAACAATCACCACAAGTCGCAGCCAGCGGGTACGATTCAGAGCCAGTATGGTTCAAACCAACCTGCAACCTGCGGCTCCGTAGCTGTATGCAGCTTCTCAGCTCCTCTCCAGTGGCTCCCTGTTAGCCTAGAAATCTAAACGCACCCTGTAATGTAACTTGCAGCCAGGGTCAGTCTAGCAACTCTCCGTTGGTTTGCGAGCTGGAAAAACCAAATTCTGGTCAGGCCAGTCACGTCGTGTATAGAGTCGGTGGGCGGACTTAACATAAGGGACAAGAGTTGTGATGGTTCCGTGTGAATTCCCTGCTACCTGAAAACAAAGAAGATGGCTGCTGCTGCTGGCGAACAGCGGTCTTTGGAATCGGCTTTGGCCCCAACGCTGGAAGACTTGGAGTTAAGCACTGAAGTCATTCTTAAAAAAGGAAGATGTGTTCAGAGTTTTGCCGACCGGATACGGCAAAAGTTTAATCTATCAACTAGCGTTGCTCTGGTTGGCTATGAGTGCAGAGGGGATTTGAAAGACAAGCGTTTATCCCGCCCCTCGAGTTGAACCCTGCCAATGGTGAGTTCCCAGACCCAACATCTTGATGTGGGTCTGGCTTGTCAGGCTTGCTCCCTGTGACTTTGACAAAAAGTTGTATGGAAATGATTAAGGGTTATTTTTTTTAAAAACATTTAAATCTCAATTTCAATTATTAATGTAGGCCTAACGTGATTCTTAGATTGTCCATTTAGGCTACATAACATTTCAGTCAACTAAAAGGTCATAGCCTACGTTCATCTACATCTTCTTAATATTTCCAAACCTAGATATAACCTAGATAGTAAGGCGTGGGAAGCCGTTCACGATGAATACATATAAGAATTCTTCATTAAAATATCAAAGCATCTATTCTTAGACTTAAAAAACAAAGTTGGGTTTGTTCAGAAAATTAAAGAAATGTCCCTCTCCACAAATACCGTCAAAGACAGGGCCATACAATTGACAACAAACATCACCATATTAATGAATGCTCATTTAGACCTATTAGTACTGTTCGTATGCTAATTTAGTCTGTGTTACCGTCATTATAAGGCTCAAATATTTTTTGTAGCTCCAGACAGATGTCTTTTATTTTTTTGCGACCAAAGATGGCTGTTTTGATAGTAAAGGTTGCTGACCCCTGGTTTAAGTGATGCCGCTCCTCTGCACTGGCCTAACACCTTTTCAACCTGTTGGCCCACAGATGTTAAAAGGCACTTAGAGCTCATGGGGGCAAAGTCCTGGGATGCACTACATTGTCACCCCTCCTCCCTTTCTACACTGGACCGTTGGAGCCCCTTTGTCCCTGGTTCCCATGTCTCTGCTGGGATTAATCCCTGAACCACAGGTGTGATAATCCCAAACAGAATGGCGCTGCTGAACACAGGGACTGACAGTGCTCAAGCCCCAGTCTGCTTTGATCAGAGGGCCAACAGCTGTGTTCCTGTCCGTCCACAAACTGTGTGACGGAGGGACGAACAAAGCACACTTGTTCTACTGAGGCTGAGGATATTGTTTGGTAGACAGACTATAATGTAGTGTAAAGTGTTAGAGGTGTTTGAAAACCCCCTTGACCACAGACAGTTCCCTGTTTCTATGACATGTGCGTCACCAAACCACGACTTTCAACTTCAACTTTGCTGGTGCTTTAGTTTTCCTTTGACGACACTGATTTGTATGTGTGTTGATATAAAAACACCCAGTAAAGAAGAAGAAGAAAAAAGAGAAGAAGAAAATCCTTGATCTTTGACCTCTTGAAACACAAATATCTTAATGCCTTCAACACCAACAAACCCTAATAATGGTTTTATCTTCAGATCAATTATGTTTTGCATAACAAAATCTTGCCATTTGACATGACTATAGTCAACCTTTACATCGGGGCAAAGCAGTAAATAAGGCCAGCCTGACAGGAAATCAAATTAAATGTAATAAGGGTTAGGAAGTCTTTAAATAAAGAAGGAAGTCACATCATTGCACACGTTGGGTATAGTTCCTCCTGCTCAGATTCTTTAGAAAGTTTCTCTTCCCCTGTCTTTAGAGCAGATTATTTCTGACATGTGGCTACCATGCTTATGTTTAGTAGGTATAATGTTCACCATGTTTACCATCTTACACAAAGCACAGCTGAGGTCGATGGCCGTGCCATTAGTTTTGCAGGTATTTGGTCAAACAATGTGTTGGACAGGTTGAAATGTTGACCTGATGATGGCACCAGAGGAAAAGTTAAGGAATCACCAAAGTTATGAAAAGTTATCCTGAGTGAAACATACCAAATGTCTGTACCAAATTAGAGGTCCATCCAATAGTTGAGACATTTCACTTCAAGTCGGATAGATCATTGTCATGGAACCACAAATGTCTGTACAAAACCTTGTCTTGGCCTGATTTAGGCAAATACCAATGGTATTTATTCTTGCCTTGTCTCTGACCGAAAGCTAAATTCAGATGAATAGATTTTTGCAAGGACTTGGAGTGTTTTCCATTAAAGGTGCAGTAAGTGATTCTGTGCAAAGATTGTTGATATATGAACTCAACTGCCAAACAAACACAACCCCCCCACACACACACACACACACACACACACACACACACTTTATAAGCTCCGTCCCTCAGATTTACGGATAGAGAACTACTGGCCGACACATTCAAATGCTGCCTCCCTCGTCGGTAGACGGAGCCCACTCACTCTGACATCTCTCCATTAGTGCATGTATAGGACCTGACCATGTGTGGGTGTATTTCAGGCCTGTGTGTTCTGTGTGATCTAATAAACAGAGTGTAAAATTGTAATTTCCCCATCAATAAAGGAACAATAAAGAGTATAAATTAAATAAATAAATAAAAATGAACTGCCGCTGCCTGTTGCCGATTGGCTGGAATAGTGTATTCTTTCTCTTTGTATTAACATTGGCTCTCTTTTACTTTGTCACCTTACTTCCTGCTTTGCTCCCTTTATAACTACTATGGCCACTAGAGGGCGCCGCCACTATGAACGTTAACATGAGTCGTAATTGCTGCTTGAACAAACAACCCATGGGAGCGTTTTTTCGGGGGAGGACAGCCTCAAATGGCGTTTTTCCATTACATGGTACCTGCTCGACTCTACTCTAATCGGCTGATTCTCTCCGACCAATCTGTGGTCTGCAGGTTTTCATGTCACCTTTTGGTATCGCCTCAGCACGCTTGGAACCTCGACGGAGGTAATACTAAAAAAAGTACCTGTTAGCAGGTACCAGGGACTTTTTTTCGTAATGGAAAACCAAAAAAGGCGAGTAGAGTCGAGGCGAGTCGAGCAGGTACCATGTAATGGAAAAACGCCAAAAGTGAGAGGTTCTGGAAATGGTTTCCCAACTGGAACCATAGAGAGAATCAGCAGCACCACCTGTTTGGAAGTAATGGACCACGTTTATGAAATACCTTCCTCCATTTGCAGTATTTTCATTTTTGATGCACAAGTGACTGTTGATATTGATAAAATCAGACGTAGAAAAACATATTATGGGAAACCCCACACACTGCACTGATTCAGCTGCAGACACAACAAAAGATACCTTGCGTGGAGTGTGAGTACACTGACCTCCCACAACTGGAGACTGATACTACATATTAAGCCCCGGGGGGGATGTTCAACGCAACCTGATACAGTCGTTTATCTATCACAGTATTGACACTGCAGAAGGGAGAGCGTAACCATGAGAGACTTATCTGTGTGGGGGGGTTGTATAAACATGGTAACCTGAGGTGACAGCAGTGGTTGACATAGGTTACCGAGCTGCCAGTATGTGGATTTCAAAACCAGAAGTTCCATTTTCTCAAAAAAACAAGCTAAAAAGTGCAACATTTTTCTCCGATTTCTTTCTCTGATACTGAAGAGCGGAGTGAGTGCCACGAGCTTTAGCTCCATGCTGATCCATATTACAGGTGACACATAGTATGGAGGTCAGAGCTGTAGTTTCCCAGTGAAAATTCCTGCAATTCTGCAATAGTCATGTGAAGAAAAACAGATGCACTAGGAGACATATTAGCAAATTCAAGAGTTAAATAGTTATTTAAATAACATACTGTATTAAGGATAGGAGCATATACAAGTGAGTTAGTAAAGATATGGAACAACAGCAACATTCCTACTCAAAAAGCGATATTACGAAATATCATTTTAGACATTTATTATCTACTTTTGTGAACCCAAGACTTTTATAAACCTCATGTCAAGCTCCAAAACAATTGAGTGTAGGTTTGTTTTCACAAGAGATTTGAGAAATTTCAAAAAGCGAACATCAACTTCAGCTTTGGGCCTCACTAGACTGAAAGCTGAGTTTGTTCTGAACGTTTTGATATGAAACACATGGGGATCAGATTATATGTATATATGCCCTTAAAAGGAGAATTCAAGAAGACGTGTAAAAATGGCCTCAAAGGGTCAAGCCTTTGAACCCAGTTGACACATTTAATGCCAAAAATCACATCCCTCTTCTCAATCAATCTTAACTATTTTCTGGTGATGTTTTATTTGGCTATACACTACTAGAGATTCATCTTCACATTTAGATTTAGGCTTAATGAAACCTTAGTGTGAAACCGTAGCAGCTAAATGGAATTCAACCATCATTCACACATGAGACAGGGAGTTCCCTGAGCAGCTCCTTCAGCAGCCGACTGCTGCACCCTCAGTGCAAGAAGGAGCGCTACCGCAGGTCCTCCATTCCAGCAGCAGTCAGACTCCTTAATACAACATCATAATGTAGCACTGCTAGCTGATTCTGCAATATGAGCCATCACGGAACAATATCCTGCACTATACATATTTATTTATTTATTACTCTTTGTCACCTCCAACTGTGCAATATGTCATCTCTATTCATCCACACCTTACTCATTCTATTTCTTAAACTCTATGTATATTTTTCTGCTATGTCTAATTAATGTGTATTTGTGTTATAATGATGTGTGTACATTTTTTTTCTTTAAAAAAAATGTACACACATCATTAATTAATAAAGTCTATCTTATCTTATCTTCATGTTATGTTTTACACCTGTGCCTTTCCTACTGTGACATGGCAACATGTCTTCTGTGAAAGGAGCCTATCCCGCACTGCAAAGGTCAAACATCCAAAACACATTTTTGAAATGGACTGGGACTTTGGGTTATTTTTGTTGAACTTTACAGGCTTCTGTTAAGAAATGCATTCCTTTTTTTTTTTTGCATGGACTCCCGCCTACACATCTTGGCACACAACATCTCCTGTCCTCGCCGTGGTTTTGACACTCCCCACTATCCATTCACACAGATATTTGTTTGTGTTGAAAACCTTTGAACGCGGAGGCAACAAAATCCAAAGTCAAATGCGTAAAATGTCCTAAAACATGACTGCCACTGGCATTGTGATGGTAGCATGAAATACTTCTTTGCACTAGTCCAAGACAGTAAGTGATAACCCTTAAGTGGAGGGATCGGAGGTTAGTAGGACAGGAATAAAACAAAATCGGCTACAAAAACATATTTTTCTTACTTGTTCCGTTTCCTTGTGAAATACTGGATAGTTTCACCTTGTCAGGCCTGTAAACAACAAACAACCTTAGCTTGTAGTACTTATAGCTCATAAAAGTATATAAAATATTGAACCTTTCATTTGACATGAGAATTGATTTATTCTGTGGACATGATGTAATGTTATGCTGTTTCTAATTCTCTTATTCCATTATACTTCATCTCTAATACTCTTAGACCAGTGGTTCCCAACTTTTATGTGACCCTTTAAAAAAGTTAAGTTGCGACCACTTGTCAAAGATTATGTCAAACTTCTTCTATATATATATATATAAAACAGCATAGGTTATAAAATGCATATAACAGCATTTTATAACCTATTTTTATGTCAAACTTCTGTATATATATAACAGGATTTTATAACCTATTTTCTCTAACCCTAACCCTTGCTTTAAATAATTGTCTTTTGCATCCTTATTATCCAAATGTATTCATCAACTCATTTTTCCAATTCAGAAAGTTATGGTGTCGCTTCTTTTCTGTGTTGTTGTTCTGTTTTTGTCTTTGTCATTTGACTCGATGACTCTGTAAATGAGGATCGCCCCCTCAATGATCTCCTGAGTATAAATAAAGGTTGAATAAATATAGGCTTATATGAAGTTTATGTTTTTGAAGGGGTCAAAAAAAAATGGAACCACTGGTCTAAAAATTACATGACATTTCATTTCCATTTCATTTTTTTTACACAAAATTTACATTTAATTTCACATCATATAGATGCCAATTAATGTACGCTCATGGTCCAAAAGTAAGAGAAGTGATGAATTAAGTAATGTAAAGTAATCTGGTCGACAATAAAATAAAGAGAAGAGGTACCAAAAGAAACATTTTCAGTTGTCCACTGGAGGGCAGCCTTTACTAGATAATACCCAAAACACACTCACCATCTTATAGTCATTATTTATGTCTGCCAGTGTGTGTGTGTGTGTGTGTGTGTGTGTGTGTGTGCCAGTGCCAGTGCCAATGTGAGTCTTGCTGATGTGAAGTCCTGTGCTTGTACTTTCCCACTCTGCTTGAAGCAGCTCTAAAGTCCTGTTATGAAGTGCTCAGTTATCAGACTGTTATTGCCTGTGAACGTTGTTTGTATGAGACTACTGCTGTACGACGCCCTGTGGTGACCAGAAGCTCAGTATTAGGGGTCCAGCTCAGAGATATTTCACACACACACACACACACACACACACACACACACACACACACACACACACACACACAATGCACCCTGGTGACTTTGTGGTAATATACCCTCCCAGTTGTCCTGTCACCTTGGGTTTCACAGTGCCAGGGTCAGCCTTTATGTCCCAGTTTAAGCCTCTCCCTGATTCATAGTCACACTAACACGCTGCAATCACATTAAATGCAAAGCGCATGTGTTCCACTTCAGAGCAGAGCCAGCTGTGTGTCCGTCGCCGTCTGTGAAACGTAAAAATCACACGCACACACACGGTGCGAAGAGTTCTGATAAAAAGCATTTATTAGTTTGTTTCATTGCTGTCATGAAATATTTAAGAAAAACAAATTCAACCTCAGCCTGTCTCTCATCAGGGTTTCATATGAAGAGAGGCAAACCGACCCCTAAGGTGGTGTTACAGTTCATGAAACCCCTCAGCTTGTATGTCCTAAACCTTGTTTCTAACTATGAGATTTTAACATAAAAACTACCCTGTTGATTACCTACATTAAGACAATTATTTTTGTATTAAAAATGTGTCGGCACCCAGATAGCTCAGTTGGTAGCGCAGGAGCCCATATATAGAGGTTTACTCCTCGACGCCCGCGGCCCTTTGCTGCATGTCATTCCCTCTCTCTCCCCTTTCATGTCTTCATCTATCCTGTCGAATAAAGGCCTAAAAATGCCCCAAAAAATTCTGAAATGTGTATGTTTAAATGTGCAAATAAGGCATTAACTGCTGCTATCTTTGGCTGAATTTAAGTTTTTTCCCCCCACAAGTCTGAAATTCAACCTTTATTTATACTTCACTACCTCATTTACAATGTCATCGAGTCAAATAACAAAGACAAAAACAGAACAACAACACAGAATAGAAAGCGTCACCGTCATAAGAAAATATATATATATATTTTTTTTTAACTTTCTGAATTGGAAAAATGAGTTGATGAATACATTTGGATAATAAGGATGCAAAAGACAATTATTTAAAGCAAGGGTTAGGGTTAGAGAAAATAGGTTATAAAATCCTGTTATATATATATACAGAAGTTTGACATAAAAATAGGTTATAAAATGCTGTTTGTGACTATAAAACATTCGAAATTGTAAGAATGGTTTGACAAACAAATTAGGATAATAAGGAGACATGCTATGGAAGTAAAATAGCCACAAAACTCAAAATTGAAAAATGATGTTTTTCCCTTAAACTTTATTTCTCCTATCATTTCTCCCCCGCCTGCCTGACTTGTTGTCAGCCATGTCAGCACCCTCCCAGATCTCAGCAATGACTTTGGTGAGTAGAGTGTTATTATTACCGAGAAGAACGATGGCCAAAAGTACAACAACAAAAAGAAGAGCTTTAAGCTACTCACTCTCTTAAATGATTAAAAGGGACTTTACCACTTCTATACACTATGTCCCAGGACAATGGGGTTACCACATAAACAAACCCCAGAAACCATCCCAGTGGACAGAAGCAGCCAGCCTCCCTGCCCTATGATCTGGCCACTGACCTTTTTATGAATAGGGGAAGATATTGACTGACAGTGCTGGCTGAATAGGAAGCCTGGTTAGCACTCGGGTAAGCTGATACCCTTGTGTGTCCCCCCCCTCCTTGGGTAAACATGGCCAGAGTCAGTCAGTCCCACGAAGAAACTGCAACAGTGACTAAGAGGTCATTCTCCTCTAAAGGCCGACCCTCCCTCCCTCCCTCCCCCCTCTCTAGGCCGCCTCTCCTCAGTCCGATGTCACAAGGCCAAATCGATGCATCTGACCCCCCTTTTCTTTTCCGGATGAACTTTCCCCCCAAGCCTAACAAAGCGGGAAAGAAAAAAAAACTTCTTCAGCGAGTGTTTTTAGTCTCTGCATTACAAAACAAAAGCTGTCCTCCAATTCCAACAGCCACTTGAGAGTGTGTGTGTGTGTATGTGTGTGTGTGTGTGTGTGTGTGTGTGTGTGTGTGTGTGTGTGTGTGGCGCTGTGTGCAGAGGTTGAGATAGTGAGATGGATGGCCCAGGACGTCCCATCGCAAAGAAGCCAAAGTCGTCCTGAAAAGGGAAGTGTGTGT
>NC_135865.1:1730000-1947500 GCF_031162955.1 Sander vitreus | reverse complement strand
CAGCATCAGTTACTTAGAGGTTTCAAAAAACCAGTTGACTGTGGAAGTGATAAAGTCATTGTGTAAATGTCACGGCTAGTCTTTATTTATACACATTTCATTAGCTGCCCTGCAGGAACACTTCTTCCAAAAAAATGTCCAAGGATGAGGCTGGCATTTCTTTTATTGTCAAAATCCCAGAAAAAAGTACTGCCCTACAAAGCAATAGACCTTAACTCGCTGGAGTGTGGAACTGAGAAAAATGACGTTTTTTAGTTGTCAAGCCAAATGAATCTATTGGTCTATAGCTCAAACATGACATTTTGACTTTTGACCTCTATTTTGAAGTTACTGTACTGTCTGCAAAAAGTGAGAAGTCACGTCAAGGCAAAAAGCAGTAACTTCTACATTATCAATGATTGGTTGCTGATCACCATTTACAAAATGATTATAGTAACCTGTATACAATCTAGTGATCATGGCATATATTTTTGATGATTTACAATTACAGCCATCTACTTATTGCTATTGTCAAACCCCCACCTCGATAAAGTGGTGGGGTGCCCGACACTTTTAAAAAGGGATTTTTAAGAAGCCGACAGGGAGCTGGATATGTGCAAAAACTGCAGTGTTTATTACCAAAACATACTCAAACAAAGGGCACAAAGTGAACCCAGAGAAATCCAAAATCTAGTTTAAACTGAGGCAAAATAACATTAAACAAACAAAATGTCAACCTCACCGCAAGCTGCCAAGTCCTTTCCCCCCTTCCCCTTCTTCAGAAGACATGTTTAACCTCTCAGCCTCACCTAACTGGAACCTGGAACTCTGTATCTGAAAAATACCATTACAATTAGATGGATCAGTTACTGCTGACATTACTATTTATACATATATGTGCACCCACAACAATAGGCACCCCAAATATTATAAAAAAGTAATTCACTGCAGAACTATCTTACCTAATTGTTCTACATCTTAGGAGTGGCCAGCCCCTCAGGACCTAACCAGGCACACCTACATGCACTCTCCTTGATTAAAGTGTAACTCCGCCAAAATGCAACCTAGGGTCTTTTTGTGAATGTACCCGAGTCAAACTTTAGTTTGAAAGCATAATTAGGACATAAGCGCCACTTTTAAGATTGACCGTATTTTCGTTTTGGGTCAAATGGCCTTTTGAATGGGAGTGCTAGGGGCACTTTTATGCTAGCCTCAAAATAGCTATTTTTAAAACACTAAGAAGGCTCGACACAACATGAGACTTTGCTCCAAGTATCACCAGGGCTCTACACATCAACTCCAGCTTGAGAACATTGTTTGGGTACCCAGAGTTTACTAAAAAGAAAGGTTTTGAACAACTCACCGTAGCTGTTGTTGTTTTCCGCTCGCCGCCATCTTGCCAGTCAAAAAGTGTTGATCTCCGAATGCGAATGAACGGACTCCAACACACGCAACACACAGGGTGAAAAGAGGAGCTGCAGCAATGTGCAGTACGACAAAAATATAGTGTTTTTAAAAACTAAGCAACATAAACCTATCCTGATTTAACCTCTAAATACAATTATGAACCTGAAAATGAGCATAACATGAGCACTTTAAGATATTAAAGAGCTAAAAGTACAGAAATTGATTTGATGCCTAATTAAGAGCCACCTTTAATAACAACCACTGCTTGTTTATTTAAACTTGAGGGTCTCTTTATGCTTGCATGAATTGCAATTTCTGGTAAATGAATTTCTTTATTGTTATCAAATCAATGAGCGAAGTAGAGAGGACTGTAGTCAAAAGCCCAATCCCAAAGTGAGCCCTGAGGACTAAGGACTAAAGACTCACAGACTTAATTGATCTCAGGTGCTGAGTGAGTGAGTGTGTGAGGCCACGTGGGCTCAGATAGGTATACATGGGATTGGGACAGCACTTCACCAGATCACATGTTACCTTGGCGACGTTTAATAACAAAGATGTTGCTGACACTTGCCGGTTTGGGAATTTTCATTTTAAGTTTGTTGCTTTCCACACCCAGGAGACGGCTGCCTGATTCCAATTTTTCAACCTCTTGTTTTACGAGCTGGACGACAGCCTGGTCTGTGTTCCGTGGTCGTGTGTCGTGCTGTTGTTTACCTTTTGTAATTTCCGGATTTCCCTATGGTCTCCGCGGTAAATGTCACAACACTTTGAACTGTGGGTAATTCCCTTTGGTGAAGTCTGCATCGATGCAGACTCAGGGAAAGGGCTCGGTAAGTGTGTACTCAAACCCTCACGCCCTTTGAAATTCGACATTGGGACAACCCTAAGCTCTTACGAATTTCGCGAGAACGCGCACCAAAGTCCGGTTGGGATTGGGCCAAAGTGACTCTCTACGGTCTCCAAATACACAACATTCATCTTCCAATCATTACTCCTACTATGAAGAATTTTCCAAAGCCTTCTTGATGAATGTCAGTCATTTTTGTTAGTTTAGTTCTCTTGTCATTGTAGTAAAGCTTAACTTAGATTGGAGTTGTATATAATAAGTCGCATATGGTTGCTAAGTGCCTATCTGTAGAAAGGCATTTAGTAAGTGATAAAAAAAAAATCACCTCAACAGAAGGGGTTGCTAACCCATTTCCAATGGAGAAAGGTTACAGCTTTAACAGCCTTAGAAAATGTACACACACACACACACACACACACACACACACACACACACACACACACACACACACACACACACACACACACAAAGAGATCCATAAAAAAAAGTATTTTAGCACTCCTCTTGTTGAGGGCCCAGGAAGTAGTAAAAACCAGACATGAGCATTGTGTGAGGTGAACATGTGTGTGTGTGTGTGTGTGTGTGTGTGTGTTTGTTTTCCCGTGCATTGACCATGAAATCTCTGCTTTCTCTATCTCTAGCTCTCTCCCTCCCACTCTCGCTCATATCTTTTCATTATTGAGCTCAAAATTTGCACAAAACAGAAGGAATAATCTCCATGGGAATGGAAGATTCCAGCACTGAGGAGGACTCAGCTGAGAAACAGATGCGCTGGTTTTATTCTCTGCCTCAGGTCACTGAGGCGAACCAGCCTCGCAACAGTAAAATCTCTTGTAATAGTTCCAGTCTTCTCTTTCTCTTTCAGGACACAACAGGTCATTCAAGGATTATAGGAGGCAGTGTGTGCAAGGTTTATTTAAAAATCTGTATTTGTGTCATTTATTTCCTGTAAAGCACACAACCGTCTTAAGAATGGGATTTAAATCTTGGCTCCATGTCAGTTGTTGTTAACCCTCTGGCTCCTGTCATTGATCAGCTAACGTTAGAGACGCAGATGCACAATGGCAGGTCAACTTCAGAGACTCTATCCACAATGCTCTGTTAGGCCCAGACACATACAAGACAGTGACAGCATTGTGAATGGCAGCATTGATCACTGATCAAGTCAAATATTTATTTAGCTTCTCGGTAAATGAGTGAGTGAGGTGTGATATCTACAGTTTTCTTTGAAGAGAGATAAGAGAACTCACTCAGAAAATGTCAACAAAAAAAATAGAATTATTAAAGAAAGTATTTCAACTACATAAGCAACAATCCATATTGAAAATATGAGTTTAACAGTCAAAAACCCAGGACTGTGTGGCTGGGGTTTGATCAGATATGATTGATGCACAGAAGTGTGTGACATCATCTTTTTTTCCAGTTTTGTTGTTTCAGACCAGTGAGAAGAGCTCCAATTGAACAGCACAGGCAGAAAGTTCTGTGTCCATGTAAAACCCCATCACCCGTAGAAAGAAACCGATAAAGAAAATACAATTTCAAGGCCTTTCACAAAATCCGGACATTATGTTTACCTTAATATTCATTTCCAGTCTTATGCAGCAACCTGCTTCTTCTGAAAACGATCTCCTCTTGACTTCTCAGCGAGGTCAAAGGTCAAGACTTGGAAACTATAGGAGCTTCCCTGGACTTCCCTTCGCTGACCCGAGTCACCCCTTCCCAGTCGCAGGTTCATTGTAGGGCGTAAGACTAGAGATTTAAGAGCTCAGTCAACCCATGTCCCTGTTACCATTGGTCTTATTACGATGTGATTTGTCCCGTATTAATATAGATATCTAGCCTGGTTGACACCAGACTCTTCTCAGTTGTAACTGAGAGTGGGTCTGGGTAAGGTTCATTCACAGCCCATTTCCAACGGGCACAATTGGATAGTCCTTCAACCAATCAGAACAAAGATCTTGGTGACGTAGCAGTGACAGCGGCATCAACGGGTTGCTGCGCTTCGGTGGCCGTCATGTTGAATGTAAACAAAAAGCTGCTCGCCATCGCTGCGCTATCGTCATCGTGTAAAGCCCGCCTCTACGGTTGTGATTGGTGCCTCGATTTTGGAAAAAATCGGAAATGGGCTTGAATGGGCTCTTGGCCAGACGGACTTGGAGAGCAAATCTCAAATTTGCCGGAAGTTTGTCAGGGTTTTCCCAGGCTAATAGATATCAGTATAAGTACATCTGTATGTTATGTTGTGTATCCTGTGTATGAACTGCTGTCTTTTATTTTCTGTTGGCTGTAAAAGGAATTGCCTCCCCCCAACAGGATAGTAAAGTTTACTTATCCCTAACCTGGAGTCTGTATTTTGCTCAGTGGCTCTTCAGCAGCACCTGTCTGATGGTAGATGCTAGATCACAACTGATACACCTGATACAGTTTAGCAGCACTTTCTAGCTTGAGTAATCACCAGTACAGGCTTTTAAACCAAACACTACATAACCGAACATGTTCCAGCAGTAGTGTGATCAAAAATGGGGGAGAAGTAAACGACATTGGCAACCAGGATTACAGATTTCCCTGACGTTAGCATGTAGCAGTGGAATGACAGCAGCAGTACAGCAGCAACACCACCAATAAGGCTTCTAAACCAAAACAACACAATCAAACATGTTCCATGTTCGAAATTGGGGAGAAATTATTAATAACATCAGCAACCAAGAGCGTATGTAAAACATAAACGTTGCAGTAACGTCTGTTGACTGGTGCTGAAGCCCAAGTGTTGACGCCTACGCAGTACGTTTGTGTTGACATCGACGTGTATCGGGTGCAGTCTAGACTTACTCTCTGACCAATCAGACTCTTGATTAAAGAGAATGTTTATTTGGAAAGTGAACCATTAGTGGTTACCTCTCACATGCCAGACATAAAGCACTCAAAGCTCTGAGGGTGTTAACAATGCCCAGGCTGGCCTCACAGTAGCCGGGCTTCAGCTGATGCCTGTGAACCCTCTGCGGCCGTCTCTCACATGCCTGACTGTTATTCCCTCCTCGACTCCAGGCGAGCACAGGGAGATCCTGCGTTAAGAGGCAGCACTTGGAAACAGGATATTGTGAGAGAGTGTGTTTGACTTTGATAGAGAGACAAGGAAAACAAGACCGTTTCACACCTACTTCTGTCCATGTTGGGTCTCTGTACCACACCCTGGGGTGCTGAGCTGATAAGGAGAAAGCCTCAGCCCCAAGTCAAAAGTATACACTGCATAACTTTGTAGTAATAATATTACTTTGACAAAAAATAATACAGACTTGATAGTTTATTCTAAACCTTTGTGAATAACAGGAGCCGGTGGCACCAACAGGCCTTATGCTAAGTCTGCAACAACTTGGCATTTTATTTATGACCTAACAGTTACACGGTTGCACCAACTAAGGCTTTCTTCCTGCTAAGACTAGAAGTAAATGTTAGGCCTAGTCAGGAGCAGTCGTAAAGTCAAAATATCGACCGTTTCTAGATATCTGTATCTATAAGATGACGTATTATGAAGAGCGATAACGAAAGGGCATAGTATAAAAGACTTTCACCCAGGAGACCGAGGTTGGTGTCCCGTTCTCGTCCCACATGTCACTTAAACGTTGTTTTTTTTTTAACCCTACCCAAGATCTTTCCTAACCCTAACTAAGTGATGTAACCCTGCACGTTAAGAAATGACTGCACCAAATCGATCCTGACCTAGTGCGTCGAAAAGTGACGCCAAGGGTCCCGACCAAGCGAGTTGAAGAATGACCCCAAGGGGTAACCAGAGCGCCAAATATTGCTGTGGATGGGATTACATTGTTTTGTAGTAAACAAATGTATATTAATCGATATATAGATAGATAGATGGACTGTGTTAATTGAAAGCCCCCTGCGTCTGACTGAGCCTCTAAAGGAGACTGTTTGTGTCAGTAACTAAGATCCCTGACCAAGCGTTGGTATTTGACACACTGGAAGTTTGGTGTTTAACATTTTAACTGGTGTGTGTGCGTGTGTGTGTGTGTGTGTGTGTGTGTGTGTGTGTGTGTGTGTGTGTGTGTGTGTTGCACTTTGTGGCTGAGTTGGACTGTCTTGCCTGAGAACCAGACTGGATGGCTTTATCATGGCCCAACAATACATCCGACAGTGGCAATGTGGAACCAGTGTATGTGTGTGTGTGTGTGTGTGTGTGTGTGTGTGTGTGTGTGTGTGTGTGTGTGTGTGTGTGTGTATGCTTCAGAGTGTTTGCTCTTGGCTGTGTTTACCTGCAGGTTTGCTGACTAGGCTGGCATGTGTGTGTGCATGTTGTGTATGTTTGCGTGTGTGTGTCTATATGTCTAAGGAATGTTAATGCATGGCGGACAGCAATCAAGGCAGAAAGCTGAACAATGGGAAATAGATGAAGTGGGAGGATAAAGGAAATGGCAGGCCAGATTAATGAAGCTGAACAATGCACAGTATATATGTCGAGCCTGTGAAGTCTGAGTGACTGATACACTCAGAGACAGTTTAATTGTTCTCAATCACGTGGACTTATTGTGCATTGAATTTCTGCTTTAATTTTGGGAAGGCTGTAGTGCATTCTGTTAATCTGAATATTAGCCAAAGGAAAATCCTTATTTGGCCACTTTGGGGGCAGCGGAACAACCACTGACACTTTATCACAGAATAAAGGCTCATTTGAAGTTGAGTTTCTGTCCACCTGATGAATGTGATTCCGAAATGAACTCTCCTTTTAGCATTGTAATTGTGTAATCTTTGAATCTATCTTTTCTCATATTTTGTGGGTCTCTGGACACACTGGGCACACATTTATGTTGAAAAGCAATGAAAAGGTGCATTTTGCATAATATGTGACCTTTAAAATATAAAACGAAGACCACATTCTGTGATTGCCTACACATAACCATGACAAAGTGTAATCATGCATTATTTGCTATGAGCAGATGCAAAGGCAGGTATTGTTGGGAAAAGAAATGCAACACATTGTCAGAGAACATCTTATTGCTACGTTGTGCTATGTTCAATAACATTTCCTTAATATGTTGATGAAAAATTGCATTACACTTCTTACATTTCTTTTCAGCGCTGCTATTAGTAGTATACATGCTTTCGAGGAAACACGGTTGCCTACCCTGGAGTTCCAAGTTCCAGGGTCATCGAATATATGATGAATGACATGAATTAATGAAGTAGTTCCCCTATGCTATTCAAACTTGCATTAGTCATGTTCCCATTCATGCACAGTATTTTTATGCACATTGTGAAGTCTCGCATTAGAAAAGCTGGATGGAAATTTGATAAAACTTCCTCAACTGAACAAACATGTTTTTAGGCTCCTGAGCTGGTATTTGCCTGTCGAAAAAGAGTTGAGGCTCTAAATGGGATATGGAAAAGCTCTATTTTGATGCTTTATTATGTGCTCTGGTTACATTCAAAGTACATGTCTTAACCATTGGAAAATGTATGTTAACAGTGTTGGTATGTAGTACATATACTGAAGTAGTATACTTAAAGGTGCAATGTGTAATACATTTACTGTATTAAATCCAAAAATGACCAAAATATGTCATTAGATATTAAGGTAACATGCTAAGCTGAAATACTATGTTTTCTGACCACAATGCTAAAGCCAGTATTTTCTCCTTTTGAAATTTCCGTTCCATGACGGAATGTCTGTTTGTGTTTGGGTCTGTATGTTGGTATCAACTGCCCATTTTGACAGCCGGGCAGGGTTGCCAGATAAACCTGTAAAAATGCAAACCAGCACCATTACAGCCACAGAAGCAGCAAACAAACGAACGGGATCAATGAAGATAGATTCTACCTAGTCTATATCCACGACGTTCCACTTCTGGGATTGCTCGGGTGCCGCAGGAAATTCCGCCTTTCCGTCTTTTCGCTGACGTCCGTTACCTTCCGCTTCCTTTGTGTTGGCGTTCTAACCTCTGGTGGATTTGTGAGGACTATGGTTAACTGCTCCTCAGATCTCTGCAGGGTAAATCCAGACAGCTAGCTAGACTATCTGTCCAATCGGAGTTTTCTGTTGCACGACTAAAACTACTTTTGAACGTACACGTTCCACCAAAACTAGTTCCTTCCTGAGACTGTTTACCCATGACCAAACCTCTGCATGTTTCTAACAGTTGCATGACCAGAGACGTAACAAACCCCGGGTAAATATTAGAGATGTATTTGAAAGATGGAGACAGCTTAAACATTTGAACAGTGTTCACTAACTGCACATCCTTGTCACCAAAAACACTAAGTGAAAAGAAAAAAGGCCATTATTACCCCTGATCTCCCTACCACTTTCAGCTTTGTGAGTAAAGGGACAACAGTCGTAAAGAGTGAAACATCTCCTATCATTACCTCTCCTCCTACTTCTCAGCGGAGGAGCATCCTGAGCCCAACAAAGGTCCCAGGAATGTCTCCTCCTCACATGCTCTGGCCTCAGGAATGCGGAGGAGCTGGAGGGGGTGTTCAATGAAAAGAAGTGAGAGAAACAAGTAGGAGTCCTGCGTCTCGTCCAGGCAATCATCTCCAGTTGTCCCAGCGTGAGAAAGAACAAAGCGCCAGTGGAAGCGAGGCGTTTATGTTCAATGTTCAAGGCCCCATGCATTCCGTGTCCCTAATTGCAGGAATGAGAGGAATGGAATGATGAAGTCTTGTTGGGAGCTGGTAGTCTATTTGTCAGTCTGTGTGAAGGTGGACAAAACACATAGCTGCATTCTTCAACCCTTGTGTTGTCTTGCTGTAGAAACTTTCATGACTTAATCTCTGTTTATTATGCCCTGACGAGTAAAGACGTGACGAAATAGTTGGCTCTGTTTGGGTGGGCAACCTAAGTTAGTCACAGTAGCCATCTGAAAACATTGGTTCCTTTTGTGTTTAACCGAGCCTACTGATAAATCTAGCTAGCTTCATTTCCAAAATAACATTATTGAACGAATTGAACATTGAATTTAGCATAGAAGGCACCATTTTAAAAAGAATGACAGTAACAGTTTAAAGTGTAGTGATCTACTGATACTCTCTTTCAACTAACTCAAAAAAATCTGTCTTCCGCAATGTGTTTATCGTGCCAGTTGATATCACGATAACGATAAAAAACCGACATATTGTGCAGGCCCTATTACACGCACTGACAGTGTTGCCAATTTGGCGACTTTCTCTCTGGACTTTTCAGACCCTTAGTAATCTCAGCGCCTCCGGCTCATCCGGCAGCAGTCACCACGTCTCACCGTGCACACAGCAGCAGGGCTGAGTTACTATGGTAACAGGCAGCGGTGGTGCCAGGTCATTTTGTCAGGGCTTAACCCTGAACATTTTGAGTGCATAAAAAAAAAACTTTCCGGGAGAGGATCACCCCGGTCCAGGGCTGTCTATGTCATGTTTACTTGTATTACTCTGCTGATACAAAATTGAGTCCACATTTGGCAGCGTCCCAGAATGATAAATAAAGAACCTTAAACCTTGAAATAGCTGCATTTTACCACTGACATGCTAATACATATTAACTGTTAACATCTTCAGATCAGTGAAAATTCAGCCCAGGAAATGGAATACAGAACATGACTTCACGCGACGCACATACTACATATAGATAGTGAGGATGGGCTATACTCTATATACTATAATATAATATAATCAGCCTGATCAAAACACTCATGTAAGAGTTTGGAGACACGTGGAAAAAGGGACTGGAGGGATCAAGTCTTGTATTGCCAGACCTTCCTCCACAGCGCTGCAGAGGAGGGTCTGGCTAGTCCACACAGCATTCTGGGATGGGAGAAAAACATGCTCTGGTATATTGGAATTTCTTTAAACCAATCACAATTGTCTTGGGCGGCGCTAAGCGCCGGACGGAGCCACGGTGCCTCTGCTAAACAGCCTCGGGAAGGAACTTGTTTTGGTGGTGGTTCAAAAGTAGTTTTAGTCGTGCGAGAGAAAACTCCGATTGGACAGATAGTCTAGCTAGCTGTCTGGATTTACCCTGCAGAGATCTGAGGAGCAGTTAACCATAGTCCTCACAAATCCACCAGAGTTTAAAATTACAACACAAAGAAAGCAGAAGGAAACGGACATCCGGCGTAATTTCCGTTGGCAGCAGAACAATCCAGGAAGTGGAACGTCGTGGATATAGACTAGAAGGGGGACTAACAGAAAGAACTGGAGTTCCTCCTGTGTTCTGAGATTATTTACAACATACAGGCAGACTCCCACAGACACAATCTGTGTGGCTGTTGCTACATAGCTAACTGCTAACGTGTGTGCAGGTGCTGTTTGAGGAGATTAAACACAAACAGTCACAAGGTGAAACTGTGTGAACACACCTTATCACTCATATTCAAATTCCTCTACTGACATCTGAAATGGTCTGCGTCTGTGATGTGACGACGCCACATTTCTACAAAGTCCGATGATACCAGTGTCTGATCTGGTTTAAAAGTATCGCAGGCGCTGATTTGGTGAAAACTTCAACAACAACAAATAAAGAATATGTTCAACCTTATCCTTTAAAAACAGCTCTGAACCCAAAGTGGACAATTGTCACACAGAAAAACAAATATTAATTGTAGAGCACCATTAAAAAGTGACATTGCATTCCCCATCAGCACACCCAACTAGGAACATAAAACTAGGTGAAATCATCATGATGTTTTGGGGTACAGCAAGGCAGCTTTATTTGTATAGCATATTTCAGCAACAGGGCAATTCAAAGTGCTTCACATAAACATTAAAGAGCTGTTAAAAGAAATCAAAAAATCAAAAACAGATATAAGTTACAGTTGCAGTATGAGAAAGTAACAATTATTTAAAGAAAGGCAGCATAAAAAAGAAAGGTCTTCAGCCTCAGTATTGGTCATCTTACTTTTAAAAAGTAATTAGTTACAGTTTCAAATTACTTCTCCCAAAAAGACCAAAGTTACCACATTGTAAAAGTAATTAGTTACTCAGCAAAGTAACTGTGATGTTATTTTTTATGTTCTATAACGCTATTACGTTCTATAACATCTTTAACGTCAAAGATGTTTATATTAACTGATTGAAGAATAAAAACACTATATACAGAAAAATGGAGCGTTGCTTGTTTTAACAGAGTGGCTCCGTCTCCTTCGATGGAGCTCACGTTAGCTGCATTTGGGCTTGTGGTTGGGTTAGCAGCAGCAACAAGTGTCGTGTTAGCATGTGTTGATGTGAGGTGCTTCATAAGATTGGAGTTGCTTGAGGCAGACGTGGATAAAGTCTTTTTTTCCTGGGCATAGCGTGCATGTTACATAAACATTCTTGCCTTTAATTTCAATGAGCGAGAAGTAGTGCGAGAACGCTACCTTTGAATATCCCTGGCTCGTCGCCATTGTCGCTGTCTTGTGTTTAGTGGTAGCTAGTCAGAGCGTGCAGTGAGACAGCGTGAGCAGGGCATCCACCCACCCAGCCAATCTTCATCGCATTTGCAACGGTGTCATCATCCCCCCTACTGCTCTCTCCGGGCAGCTGATGTGTAGCCAAAGCCTGACACCTCGCGCTTCATTCAACCAAATTGTAGTAACGCGCCACTTTACATTCTCAGTAACGATAACGGCGTTGCAACGATGGGAAAAGTAATTAATTAGATTACTCCGTTACTGAAAAAATAACGCCGTTATACTTTAACGCCGTTACTCCCAACACTGTTCAGCCTTGATTTAGAGTTGCAGCGGACCTGCAGTTTTCTGGGAGCTTGTTCCAGATATGTGGAGCATAGAAACTGAACGCTGCTTCTTGGCTATGTTCAGACTGCAGGCAAAAGTGGCCCAAATCAGATTTTTAGGGCGTCAAGTGACCAGGTCAGACTTCTTCAGAAGTCGTGTGAACACTCAAATCTTGCCCAGATCTGATTTTTTCAAATCCGATTTAGACCACTTCCATATGTGGTCCTGAATCAGACCCAGGTCTGATTATTATCAATGTGGCTGCAGTGTGAACAACCAAGGTGAATTTAATGCGACTTTTACGTCAATCTACATCGACATTTGTCACAATTATGCGCCGGCGGGAGTCTTGAGGAGAGGCGCTGATAGAGATAATCAAAAGTTGCCCTCGACATCCGAAAGTTTTGAATAAACTGCGTCTCTGTGGAGCTATTCACAACGCAGTCCTACCACTCCAGGCTTCGTCTCTGCGTCCACACAGACCTCTGTAGTGAATTTGCAGCCATAACCCCGCAAAAGGCCAAAATAGCCAATTTGGCTCTCTTTCTCTTCATTCTTCTCCTCCTCAGCACCTGCTCATTAATGTTACGGCTGCCATTACACAAACATTTTGAAATAAAAGCAAAAATGCTTACTTCCTCCATAACCTCCCTAACTTTAGTGCAACAGCGTGCTGCATCTGATGTCATTGTTATTGTTATGCGGATCAGTTTGAAACTGCAAACAGTTCACACTGGAATATGATATAGGCCACATTTTAAAAGGTAATGTGAACAGCCTAACAAAAAATCGTATCTGAGCAAAAAATCCAAATTAAAGGACAATTCCGGCGCAAAACAAACCTAGGGGTTAATAACAGATGTGTACCCACTCTGTTGTTCTCTGGGACATGATTTCATGCTAATTTAATGTGTTTGTAGCTTGAAACAAGCTAGCGCGGACCGCTGATTAGCTTACAACGCTAGTGGGAAAGTAAAAACAAATCGGTATTTATACCACTAAAAGATAGTTTATAAAGACAGTCTGATTATGCTACCGTTGAAGTGTGGTGATATTTTGAATCTTTTTAGTGGTATAAATACCAATTTGTTTTTACTTTCCCTGTGCCCCGAATACTAGCGTTGTAAGCTAATCAGCAGTCCGCGCTAGCTTGTTTCAAGCTACAAACACATTCGATTAGCATGAAAACATGTCCCAGAGAACAACAGAGTGGGGACACATCTGTTATTAACCCCTAGGTTTGTTTTGCACCAGAATGGTCCTTTAAGCATTAAGACTTGCAGTGTGAACGTTCTGACTCTGGGGACAGAAATCAGACCTGTCCCAGACCACCTGAGAGGTGGTTCATAGTGTAGTAGCAGATCAGGAATGTATTTTGAAATCAATTCTTTGAGGGACAGGAAGGTCAGGGTACTAAAGTATAATCCGTTTTTCTTTTTAAACCAAAAACAAAAAAAATGAAAAAAACGGGTCGATGTTTCGGTTTTGGTTTCAAACCAAAAACGGAAAAACAAAACTATGAGCTCCGTTTTCTCGTTTTTCCAATGTCCATACAAATTAAAAATTAACTGGAAAACTGCTTGTTTTTCAACATGAAACATGAATAACAAAAAAACAAACGGTTGAAAAACGAGCAGTTTTCCAGTTAATTTTTAATTTGTATGGACATTGGAAAAACGAGAAAACGGAACCAAAACTGAAACATCGACCTGTTTTTTCGTTTTTAGTTTAAAACGAAAAACGGATTATACTTTAGTACCCTGACCCAGGAAGCCAGTGTAAAGACTTCAGAACTGGAGTGATGTGACCCACTTTCTTGGTCTTAGTGAGGACTCGAGCAGCAGCGTTCTGAATCAGCTGCTGCAGTCTGATCATAGTACTGTGCAATACTTTCTCTGACAGAAAGATGAGGAATGCTGTCAGCTCGTCTCTACTCCACACTTCTGTCCTCTCATCTGCTTTTCACTATCACCCTCTTATGTGTTCCTTCTTCCATCTTTGTAGCCCCTTTCCCCCAATCCGTCCATATTTTAGAATCTCTCTCTCTCTCTCTCTCTCTCTCTCTCTCTCTCTCTCTCTCTCTCTCTCTCTCCATCTTCCCCTACAACTCCTGCTGATTTCTTCACTTGTTCCAACATGCCGCTATTCCTTAAAAAGCTCTCTTCCTCTCATCCTAATCTGTAATATTTTTCTCCTGCAGCTTTTTGATCAAAAATGCGAAGCCTCCTCGCACTCTTTCTCTCATATCCCGCCTGTCTCCAGATGAAGATGAGAAATGTTTCAGATCAACAGGAGTTTTTCGCTTTCGGAGGCCTCGGCACTCTGCCTTCACCGCTCGTTGGAAAGCCTCGGAGATGAAGAAGGAGCTTGTCATGTACAACCCCGAGCCTGCCGGCTGCAGGCTGCTGCCAGGGAACAAAGGCAGACGTGACAGAGTGTGTGTAGGTATCTTTTTTATTTAGAGGCCTAACAACCAATGGGATCTATCAGGGGAGTTAGATGTGAAGAGACGTGACAGGAAGCATTCGGTTTGATCAGGGGTACATGTGGACTCTGTTACAAGAGATCCGTGCTTCATCTGTGGCCGTATTTTACCTTCTAATGGTGCAAACTCCCCTGGGTATGGAGAGATGACTTTACTGTCGGCGCTTCCAGGGAGCACTTTACATAAAAGAGCTAAGAGGCTGTGCTGCTGTTGACAAAGGTTGTGTGTGTGTGTGTGTGTGTGTGTGTGTGTGTGTGTGTGTGTGTGTGTGTGTGCGTGTGAGTGTGCATCCGTGTTTGTGTATGTGTGTGTTTTTTTGTAGTTTTCTTAGGCCAAAGAGAACTCTTTTCATCTGACCACCACTCCCTTTCCTCCTCTGCTCGCCTTCAGGGACAGATTAACCTATAACACACACACACACACACACACACACACACACACACACACACACACACACACACACACACACACACACACACTGACGCCTCTTTAAAGGGAAAGTAACGGATGTGTGAGGAGCTCCTATTAGGTGAGGGAATGTGGGTGTTTGGTGTTTTAAGCCCCTAATGTCATTTTCCAGGCAGCGTTGCCTGGAAGGCACTAGGATTAGGCTATGGTTTGGGTTAGGGTTAGGGTTAAAGTTAGGGTTATGGTTAGGTGCCTTGAAGTCGACGGTCGCAACGCTGCCTTGAAGTCGACGTTGGGGGCTTAAAACACCATCGAGCGGGACTGTGTGTGTTTGGGACGTGTGAGGCTGTGAGAGTGTGACAGTGTTGTCTGAGCGAACAGGAAACAAAGGTGAACGGCGGGACTGTGCGACCAAGTTATCTGTGAGTGTGTGTGTTTGTGTGTGTGTGGGTGTGTGTGTGTGTGCGTGCGTCTGTGTTTGTGTATGTGTGTGTGTGTTTGTTTGTAGTTTTCTTAGGCCAAAGAGAACACTTTTCATCTGACCACCACTCCCTTTCCTCCACTGCTTGCCTTCAGGGACAGACTAATTTATAACACACACACTCACTGACGCCTCTTTAAAGGGAAAGTAACGGATGTGTGAGGAGCTCCTATCAAGTGAGGGACTGTGTGTGTTTGGGATGCGTGAGACTGTGAGAGTGTGACAGTGTTGACTGAGCGAACAGGAACCAAACAAAGGTGAACTGCGGGACTCTGCGAACAAGTTATCTGTGAGTGTGTGTGTGTGTGTGTGTGTTTGTGTGTGTGTGTGTGTACATGTGTAAGAGGGCAAAGGTCAAGACAACAGCCTCCAGGTTCAGAGGTTCAGCTGAGGTCCTGAGAGAATCCGCCCCGCTGCCCCTATTTCTGCCTGATAACACTGCAAAAACAGCACGAATTCACCGGATGTGTGTCTGTCTGTGTGTGTGTGTGTGTGTGTGTGTGTGTGTGGGAGTGTGTGTGTGTGTGTGTGTGTGTGTGTGTGTAAGTAAAGAGAGGAGTGGAGCCACTGTTTAGCTTGGCTGAGAGACAAATGGTAGTGATGATGAGGAGGCAACTGGACATACTACTTATTACTTAAAAGTAGTAAATAAAAATGTAAGTGTATAATTATAGAAAACGTGTACTGTATTCGGATACAATATTTGTTGAAAATAAAAAACAAATGAAACTGTTTCAGATTTTTCATTTAACAGAATTACATTGTATATATATATATTTCTAAGGTAGGTATATTTCTAGGTACATCAATAGAAAATATACATTGGAGAAAGGCAAGTGAAATTGCATATGATGCTATATAGCCATTTTACAGATAATTCTTTGGGCATTTTAGGCCTTTCTTTTTGTAGGACAGCTACAGAGAAAGGGGAGAGAGGGGGGGAATGACATGCAGCAAAGGGCTGCATGTCGGAGTCCAAACCATGGTTGCTGTCGAAATGCAAACCTCTATGTATGGGCGCGCGCCCTACCGTCTGAGCTACCCAGGCGCCCTGTAATTGTGTCTTGACAGTGACATCATCTCTTCAGTTAGAGAGTGCAGATGGAGCAGACACCTGCTGCCTTCAGATGGCTGTGAAGAGAGTCAGCAGAGTGAAGGAGAGGCCTTCAGCATGCTACTACTGACTGTCCTGACACACAGCTTGGTTCTGCCTCGCTGCATTAATGGGTCATTTCGTTTTGTTTCAACCTCGACCCCATTTCCCCATGCATTTGTGTCTAATATACTAATGTAACCAAAAGTCTTTGAATTTGGTCCAGTATTGAGCGAGATCGCAGTGACAGGCTGGCTCTAACCGAGCTGCAATGTAACCTAATGGGGAAATTGTGCACCCTCGATGCAGGTTGAAAAAAACCAAAATAACCCTTTAATGCCATAACCACTGGCTAAAAAATAAGCATGTTGTAGAATCAGAATCAGTTTTATTGGCCAAGTATACTCAAATACACAAGGAATTTGACGTTAGCAGGTGTTAACTCTCTATACATTCAACAAATAGACATTTAGTGGTAAACATACATACAGTATTAGGGGACCACTAAGGTCTATATAAAAGAGACTTCAGATACAGTATTAGGGGACCACTAAGGTCTATATAAAAGAGACTTCAGATACAGTATTAGGGGACCACTAAGGTCTATATAAAAGAGACTTCAGATACAGTATTAGAGGGACCACTAAGGTCTATATAAAAGAGACTTCAGATACAGTATTAGGGGACCACTAAGGTCTATATAAAAGAGACTTCAGATACAGTATTAGGGGACCACTAAGGTCTATATAAAAGAGACTTCAGATACAGTATTAGGGGACCACTAAGGTCTATATAAAAAGAGACTTCAGATACAGTATTAGGGGACCACTAAGGTCTATATAAAAGAGACTTCAGATACAGTATTAGGGGACCACTAAGGTCTATATAAAAGAGACTTCAGATACAGTATTAGGGGACCACTGAGGTCTATATAAAAGAGACTTCAGATACAGTATTAGGGGACCACTAAGGTCTAGTCTTATTAATGTCCAAACCTTGGACCTTTAAACCAAAATAAAATTATGCAGTTTCTTTCCTAACTTTTTCCCAAGAAGAATGTGTTTGCCTAGTATTAACAGTTAAGTACCATGTTTTACAATAAAAACCCACAACTTATGCTGATTGTTATTCTTCTGGTGTCTCCAACATTATAATAGTAGTGTCCTGATAAAGCAACACAATCTTAAATAAATCTCTTCACCATCATTAATCTCTTTCAAACCATATTTGAATAGATAGTGGAGACACATTTCCTCCCTCAAGTACCCCAATATTACATCCAAATTACTCAGACAGCTGAATAAACAGCAACTGTAAAGACTTTTATTATCCATTTTGGGAACTGAAGTCAGTTCCTTTCCCCACAGTGTTGTCAACATGTGTGCCAACTCATCTGTGTCCTTTTATGTTTATTACTGAACAATTTAATTATAAACATGAACTTTCTGCCTTTGCTGGGTGTTTTTCCTTCATTCAATTTGCATCTTATCTCTGCGGCTGTGCCACGCCAGCTCTCTGTCAACTGACGATTGTTCCATTCCCCAAAAAAGTTTACGTTTGCCCGCAGAACCAGGCACAATGTCAACTTCTTTCGTGACCTTATCAACAAACACAAACGTGCATCACAATTAGAGGCACAGTGCCACCAGGGAAAAGGACCTTTTCACTCTGCCATGTTTGGAAATTAAAATAACTGTCGAGCTGGCACTGAAAGTGGCATTTTCTTACTCAGGCAACTGAAATAAAAACTCCTATTAATTAAACCCATGGTGCAGTCTGTGGCATTCCCTGTCACAATTCTGTTTTGAATTTTTTTCCCTTTGTACCACTTACTGCTATTATCTTCCTCACTCCTGGAATTGAAACCCATGTGAGGCGAAGACGTGGGGTATACTCCCCGCAGCCGACCTGTCGAGCGCCAGTGTGACATCATGGGAGCGCTGTAACTATTTATACTCCCGCGTGGTGGTCGTGACACTAGTTGCAGTCTTCTCCTGAACAGAGGTGGCGTTAATGAGGAAAGGCTACCGACTTTGCTATTTCTACGGACTAGAAGAAGAAGAAAATGACAGAACTGGCAGCAGCATTGACGTCAATGCTTCAATTTGATTCGATGACATACTTGGTGGGATCAAGCCTTTCATTCACCATAAAAGAACTCATCTTAACCCAGTGTTAAGATGAGTTCTTTTATGTTGAATGAAAGTTTACAGTTTACAGTCCTGGCATCCAGTTACCCTCAAGCTTGTCACTGCTTCCTGTTTCCGCTTTGTTGCGCGCCGCTGAAAAAAATAGAGTGGTGCGCGCCCTCTGCTCGCGCACCAGCGAGATCTACGTTATTTTGACGTCACATTGGCGCACGCCAGCGCGGACCAGATGGACAGAGAGAGTGACACACACACACACACACACACACACACACACACACACACATAGGCTACAATTACCACAGTTTTCCCTACTCATCCTGTCTGAGAGATAGAGAGAGAGATAGAGAGAGAGAGAGAGAGAGAGATAGAGAGAGATAGAGAGAGAGAGAGAGAGAGAGAGATAGAGAGAGAGAGAGGAGAGAGAGAGAGAGAGAGCTAGAGAGAGCTAGAGAGAGAGAGATAGAGAGAGAGAGAGAGAGAGAGAGAGAGAGAGAGAGAGAGAGAGAGCTAGAGAGAGAGAGAGATAGAGAGAGAGAGAGAGAGAGAGAGAGAGAGAGAGAGAGAGAGAGAGAGATATTTTTTTGATTTTTAAAAAAATCGTTATTGTCATTTCTTCCTCCACCAGAACATCATGGTTTTTCAAATGCACAAAAGACAATAAATAAATAAAACATGTATTAAATATATAATCTCATAGAAACACAGAATGAAAAATGAGCTCATCCTCCTGCACTGAACACACAGCCGTGGTGAAACACCACTGGTCTAAAAACTGCTGCATGTCCTTCATCAGAGAGTGGAACCTGATGTCCACTCTCACTCTGGCTTTCACCAGAGACACGTATAGTTTTGTCAGCTCTTGTCCACACACATTTTCTATTTTGTTTTTCCTACTTTTATAAATTGACATTTTTGCCTGACCCACGTTAAAATTCAACAATTGCCACTTCTTAGCATTTTGTTTTCTGTAGCCAGCACCAAAAATAAAAGCAGTCTCTGTAAAAATCTCCCCACAGTCTACAAACACCGTTTCTAAAATGTTAAAAAGAGGTTTCAGTCTGTGACAGTCCAGGTAACAGTGAATAATGGTTTCAGGGTGTAGACAGAAAGGACACGTGGAGGACACGGTGGGATTAATCTTAGACAGAAAACAATTCACTGCCAGAGCCCCGTGGAGGATCCTCCACTGCAGGTCTCTAGTTCGTGTCTCCACGTACCTACGCACGTAGCAACGGCGTAGATTTTACACAGAAGTATAAAACAGACTTTACGTGTGCTGTGTGTTCCAGCTGTTAGGCTGCGTTCAGAATGCCTGCGATGGCCGTCCGGCAAAAACGCAGGTCTTTCCATTCATTGTGAATGGGGGTAGTGCGTTTAGGCTGCGGTGGGGATTGCCGCAGGGGGGACATTAAAAAAACGCAGCGGGCCGACTCAACTTTTAAAGAAAGGCACCCCTACATCACGCAGCAGTGGCCAATCATGTAACTAGAGATCAGACTTGTAAGAGTGCTTTGAGGCGGTGTAAGAGTCCCATCAAGGAAACAGGAAACATCACTGCCTCTATCTCTGCCACAAGAAAATTTTAAAACACTACGAGGCTAAAAAATGAAACACAAGCCCTGAACTGCCCGGGAGTTTGTGTAACAGCTGAATGTTTCCTGCAACAACAAAGCACTCTCTATGTCTCGCTCGTCTCTTTTCTTTCTCTCTCTCTCCTGTGAAATAAAGCTGCCTTCTCTCGATAAACGATCTGACGGAAAACAGTAATTGTGAAATATAAAGTCTACCTGTGCTACTTTGGGGGGGGTTAAAGAACACAAAGGGCGTCACGCAAATGGGCTGTTTCAGTGACACCCCCCCCCCCGCAGCTCAACTCTGCAAAAATCGCCAGATTGCTTTTTTTTTGTTGTTGGTGTGAATGCCCCGTAAGCATCTGAAGCCCATTGAATGTGAATTTTCTCACAGTTCCATACAGGCCCTCCCCATCCCTCCAGCAGCCCGGCACAGCAAAACTGAAGCACAATGAAGTGCAATAACAAAATTAAAGTGCAAAAACAAGGGGACCTTATTTTCCTTGCCCTCCCCTTTTCCTTCATGAACGCAAAAACAAAGAGGGGCTAAAGAGACTCCCCTTGTGCTCCCAGCCACACAACCAACAGAAAAGCCTGAAAAGCTGAGGTGGGGGTGTAGGATTGTGCATGCCGAGGGGTCGCAGACCTCTCCTCTTACCTTCACCTCACCCCCTGCGTCTCTCCCCCCCGAGGCCTAAAGCGCTCATGTGGGACGCACAGCAGCGGGGCTAACGAAGGGAACCAGAGGAGGGAGAGTGAGATCAGAGATGGAGATAACAGTCGCTGACATGGAGATTGTAGTTAGATAGAAGAAAGACAGCAGACACGGAGCACTGGACACACATACAAGGATAGAGCAAGAGATAAGGGGGGGGGGTGTGGATGAGAATCTGAGTACACCGTGGGTCAGAGAGAAACGTATTTTCAATTGCTCTGTATGTCTGGCACATATTGCAGAATTGACAATAAAGTTGACCTGACTTGACTTGACAAATACACTGATGGAAAAGGAAGCAGAACGGGAGACAGGGAAAACTGGGGCAAATGTTGTTACAGAGAGGGTTTGACCAAAATATGTTCATGTGAAAATGCCAAATAAAGACAAATGTTTAATCAATCAAGCGATCAATCTAACAATTAATCAATCAATCAGACTTTATTTATATTAGCAATTTTCATACATGTAAATGTAGCAATTTTGAGAGAGAGACTGAGCGAGTGAGAGAGAGAGAGAGTGAGAGAGAGAGAAAGAGAGAGAGAGAGTGAGCGAATGAGAGAGACAGTGAGCGAGTGAGAGAGCGACAGAGTGAGCGAGTGAGAGAGAGAGAGAGCGAGAGAGAGAGAGATAAATAGAAAAAGAGAGTGAGCGAGAGAGAGAGAAAGAGAAATAGAGAAAGAGAGAGAGCGAATGAGAGAGAGAGAGAGCGAGAGAGAGAGAGAGATAAATAGAAAAAGAGAGTGAGCGAGAGAGAGAGAAAGAGAAATAGAGAAAGACAGAGAGCGAATGAGAGAGAGAGAGAGCGAGAGAGAGAGAGAGAAATAGAAAAAGAGAGTGAGCGAGAGAGAGAGAGAGAGAAATAGAGAAAGAGAGAGAGCGAATGAGAGAGAGAGAGAGAGCGAGAGAGAGAGAGAGAGAGAGAGAGAGAGAGAGAGAGAGAGAGAATGAGAGAGAGAGAGAAATAGAGAAAGAGAGTGAGTGAGAGAGAGAGAGAGAGAGAGAGAGAGGGAGAGAGAGGGATCACAATCTCCCGATCTGATATTTTGATCATTGTTTTATTCAAGAAATAGGCTACATTTGTTTAACAGGGAAGCTGTGTGCAAACATGAATATATATATAGGCTATATAAATTATAAAAAAAAATAAAAAAAATAAACATGCATCCAGAAAAAAGGGCACTTTCTCTCGAGGAAGAAAAAGGGCAGGTGCTCAAGCCCCTTTTGATGTGTGCACGTGCCTGTGTGCGCCCATGGGTGTGCTGGTCTTACAGGGAGGTGTGTTCAGGTGCATTTTGGGCGTGCTGGTCTTACAGGGAGGTGTGTTCAGGTGCATTCTGGGCATGCTGGTCTTACAGGGAGGTGTGTTCAGGTGCATTCTGGGCATGCTGGTCTTACAGGGAGGTGTGTTCAGGTGCATTCTGAGAGTATTGCTATCTTGAGGCAGCGGGAAATGATGGCACCATTGACCAACAAAAACCTGGTCTAAAGTCAATAACGCAGCATTTCATTGTTATTTTAACAGAGCATTAGTAAAATGCTCCTAGGCTCGTACACAGCGTGCACACACTATGCTTGTTACACACACAGGGACGCACAGCAGCACACACACATGCAGAAGATTACAAATAAAAATATTACGGTGCAAATCCTCCATCATAACAGCAATGCACCAAGGTCCAAACGCGCCTGGTTTTTAAAGGGAATGGGAGATGACACTCTGATTGGTTTATTGCATGTTACGCCCAAAACACACCTCTGATTAATGAAGACACTAAGTACAACCCTTTTGAACTATGCGCTCGTACACGCCCTAAATGCACCTTTGCACAGTGCGCTTAGATCGTTAAAATTGGGCCCAAATCTTTAATGCTGAATGATTAGAACATATGGAGCGGCTGGCTGACCACAGTGATGCAGATTCTACAGAAACAAGAAATAGAGAAATGTTATGTCAAATGTCTTATTCAGACTGCATTAATTGGGTATGAGGGTTATACATGATTTCATGCAGCATATTTGACCGGTATGCCCATATTGTTGACAATAATGTCGGGTTAGGTCTTGTAATCGTGGTCGATAAATTCCACGCTGCCAATATTCATAACAGCCATCATATTAGCAGAATTGTATTAAACACTTGAGTGAAATGGAAGTGGTGTTTTTGTCCATAATTGAGTGTTTGGCATAATTCAGATGGACGGAGCAGAAGTGCATTTTTCTGCAGGAGTGTTTCAACAGGTTTCTGTGTATGGATTCCATTTCTATGATTTTTTTATACACTTGTTTTTGCTGTCAGTTGGAATCACGTGTAGCTGCTGAATGCATCAACCAGGGAAATTGAATTCATCATTATCCTTTTAACTGTTGAGTTTTATTGTGCATTGCAATTTGTCTCATACATTGTAGCCTATCTCTTAGCTTCTGTGTTTGCAGACCCTACATCTGACCGTATTAGACCACAGTTTCCCAGGTCTTGTGTGTGGAAGACACAGGTGTTGTGAATTAGGGATAACTACTGGAAAGTCTACACATACACCTGAGTTTCCTTTCTTTCTGTTTGGGTCAACGACGCACATATTCTAGAGTGCAGCTCTTCTTAGTGAAACAAGAAAGAGGATAGATGGTGGCGGAGAAGCTCTGAATAACGGTGCTGATCCTCGATTATCCCATGTTCTTTCTATCTGAGGATAAAATACAAACGAGGAGAAAGAGGGATCAGTCATACAGAGGAAACAAATAGGAATAATGGGTTAAACTGTTAAAGCCTTGCAGACCCCCCTGGTAGAGAAGAAGAAAGGACACAGAAAAGAGACAATGGCTGAGACAAAGTGAGAGTACAAGAATGAAAACAACGGGAGAAAGAGGATGAAGACAGGCAAGCTTCTTCACTTTTCTTCTCACTCTGAATGAATTATGTAAAGCATTAACACATTGTTCCCCACTGAGAGCTTATTCCTGTGTTTCTGCACTACATCTCCCATGAATCACCTGCTTATAAAACTGTTGCAGCTCATTGAGCGTGCATTCACACAGTGCGGCGAAAACGCAGGTCTGCCCATTGATTTTGAATGGGGGTGGTGTGTTCAGGCTGCATCGAAAAGTTAAGACAGATATAACTTTTGGAGAAACATAACCCAACGTCGCGCTGTGGTTACCAATCCTGTAACCAGAGATCAGACTTGTCGGAGTGTTTTGAGGCGGTGTGAGAGTCCCGTACAGGAAACAGGAAACATCACTGCCTGTATTGCTGCCACAAGAAAGTTTTAAAACACCAAACACAAACACTGAACTGCCTGTGAGTTTGGAGAACAGCTGACTATTTCCTCAGTCCCTGTGTCTTTTTACTTCTCTCTCTCTCTCTCTCTCTATACCCCTCTGGGAAATGAAGCTTTCGAGTGCAATCAGAAATCTGTAAATTGTAAAACGATCTGATGGAAAACAATAATTGTGAAATATAAAGTATACTTTGGCTACATTGGGTATAAAATAACACAACAGGACTTCACACAAATGGGCTGTTTCAGTGACACTCACACCGCCAGGTGGCCTTTTCTGGTCTGAATGTATTACAAGAAAAATATACCAGTCCTCCTGTTTCTCACACACACACACACACACACACACACACACACACACACCCCCACACACCTCCCTGTTGACACTGCACCTTAACCCGCATCGTTTTCTAATCCGTTTTATGGCCCTGACACACCAACCCGATAATCGGCCGTTGGACAGTCTGGCGAGGACAGTGACTCGAGTCTGTTCGGTGTGTTCAGTGCCGTCGTCCCTCGGAGGAGCTATTGGCCTTCATTTTGGCCAACCTGACATGCTTATTCGTAGGGCAGGCAGTCGGACTCACTCCACCAATCTGATTGGTGGAGTGCTAACCCGGAAATAACGAGCAGAATGAGTGACGCCTCTCAAAATCATTTTCCACTGCCCATTCCCTCAATCATTTTAGACTGTACCCCCTCAGTCTAGGTGGGATTCTCAGCTCATTGCCATAGTGAAACTTCCATGTCATCATCTTCAACACTGGATCCTTTCATCTGCAACAATGACTTACACATTGACAATTGTACGGTGTAGCGTAATGTATGTTTAAGAACGTTTGGTGCTCCTGGAGTTGACTCCTCCATTTTTTCTCTTCTCTTAACAGAAAATGAAGAGAAACGTAAGTAAACGTTGCTGCGTGATGCCTAATGTGTTGGATTTTACAAGAGTATCATATGCTTTTTATGTAAAATCATAATCTGCAAAGTAGCCAGTAACTAATGCTATCAGATACATAGAAACATTCAACAACAGTACAAGTACCTTAAAGTTCTACTTAAGTACAGTACTTGAGTAAATATACTTTGTTACATTCGATCACCGGTCTTATGCCAGACCAGATGATGGCTGATGATTTGGCTACTTTTGTACCATTTATGCTGTTCAGAATCCGACAGCTTAATGTGGAAGTTAGCAAAGCACGTACAAAGCCATGTGTACGTCTGCTCAGAGTGAGGATGAGTGTTTTTGAAAACCTCAGATAGTGAAGGCCTCACTGACAGCTTTGGATCAGGGAGGGAGAGGCGGGGGGGGGGAATCGATAGAGAAGCAAAGGAAGGCTAAATGATGAGAGATAAAGAGAAGGCAGAAGAGTGAAGAATGTCGTTGTACCTCTGTTGCTTTTGTCGCTTATGTCAGCGGGCTGTTCACAGGCTGATTGTGATTGGACTGAACGTGGTCAGACGGGTCAATGAGGCACCAACACTAACATTTACCCAACACTGCCACGCCACACAGGAGACGTGTGACAGAGGTGGGGGAAGAGGAGAGGAGAATGGAGGAAATATGGGAGAGGGGAAGATAAAAAGTGGGAGGACAGCTGGTAAAGGATGGAGGGAGGGAAGAAGGGAGGAGGGCAGGAGTGCAGAAGAGGTTTTGGGAAGAAGTAAGAGAAAATGGAGAGGGGAAAGGGGAAAGGAAAGTAGGAGTGAAAGGAGAAGAATCCAAATTATTATGTAATGCCTAAAATAGACAGACATACAGACAGAAAGATAGATAGATAGATAGATAAATGGATAGATAGTTTGATAGATAGATAGATAGTTTGATAGATAGATAGATCGATAGATAGATAGATCGATAGATAGATAGATAGATGGATAGCTAGATTAATAGATAGATAGATAGATTGATAGATAGATAAATAGATAGATAGTTTGATAGATAGCTTGATTGATAGATAAATAGATAGATAGATTGATAGATAAATAGATAGATAGATAGATCGATTGATAGATAGACCGATAGATAGATCGATAGATAGATAGATAGTTTGATAGATAGATCGATAGATAGATAAATAGATAGTGTGATAGATAGATAGATATATAGATATATAGATAGATAAATAGATAGATAGTTTGATATATAGCTAGATTGATAGATAAATAGATAGATAGATAGATAGATAGATCGATAGATAGATAGATAGATAGATAGATAGATAGATAGATAGATAGATAGTTTGATATATAGATAGATAGATAGATAGATAGATATATAGATAGATAGATCGATTGATAGATAGATAGATAGATAGATAGATAGATAGATAGATAAATAGATAGATAGTTTGATAGATAGCTAGATTGATAGATAAATAGATAGATAGATAGATAAATAGATAGATGTTTGATAGATAGATAGATTGATAGATAAATAGATAGATAGATAGATAGATAGATAGATAGATAGATAGTTTGATAGATAGATGGATGGATAGATGGATAGATAAAGATAGATAGATAAATAGATAGATAGTTTGATAGATAGATTAATAGATAGATAGATAGATAGATGGATAGATTAATAGATAGATAGATAGATAGATAGATAGATAAATAGATAGATAGTTTGATAGATAGCTAGATTAATAGATTAATAGATAGATAGATAAATAGATCGATAGATAGATCGATAGATAGATCGATAGATAGATAAATAGATCGATAGATAGTTTGATAGATAGATAGATAGATAGTTTGATAGATAGATGGATAGATAAATAGATAGATTGATAGATAAATAGATAGATTGATAGATAGATGGATGGATAGATGGATAGATAAAGATAGATAGATAGATCGATAGATAGTTTGATAGATAGATCGATAGATTGATAGATCGATCGATAGATAGATGGATAGATAGATAGATAGATCAATGATAGATAGATAGATAGATAGTTTGATAGATAGCTAGATTGATAGATAAATAGATAGATAGATAAATAGATCGATAGATAGATCGATAGATAGATAAATAGATGGATAGATAGTTTGATAGACAGATAGATCGATAGATTGATAGATCGATCGATAGATAGATGGATAGATAGATAGATTGATAGATAAATAGATAAATAGATAGATGTTTGATAGATAGATAGATAGATCGATTGATAGATAGATAGATAGATAGATAGTTTGATAGATAAATAGATAGTTTGATAGATAGCTAGATTGATAGATAAATATATAGATAGATAGATAGATAGATAGATAGATAGATAGATAGATAGATAGATAGATAGATAGATAGATAGATAGATAGATAGATAGATAGATAGATAGATAGATAGATAGATAGATAGATAGATAGATAGATAGATAGATAGATAGATAGATAGATAGATAGATAGATAGATAGATAGATAGATAGATAGATAGATAGATAGATAGATAGATAGATAGATAGATAGATGATAGATAGATAGATAGATAGATAGATGGATAGATAGATAGATAGATAGATAGATAGATAAATCGATAGATAGATAGATTGATCGATAGATCGATAGATAGATAGATAGTTTGATAGATAGATGGATAGATAAATAGATAGATAGATTGATAGATAAATAGATAGATAGATTGATAGATAAATAGATAGATAGATTGATTGATTGATAGATAGATAGATGCATAGATGGATTGATAGATAGATAGATAGATTGATAGATAGATAGATAGATAGATAGATAGATAGATAGATAGATAGATAGATAGATAGATATTTACATGGATAGATAGATAGATACGTTATTCAGGCAGACGGGAAACCGTCAGTGGCTCCAAGAGGCCTGGGAAAAAGCAGGCTAGCTAGTCTGTGTGTGTGTGTGTGTGTGTGTGTGTGTGTGTGTGTGTGTGTGTGCGCGCATGTGTGTGTGTGTGTGTGCGCGCATGTGTGTCCGGAGCTCTTTTGTCCCTTTGTTGATCCCACACTGATAATGTCTGCCGGCACAGGAAGCAGCACAATGCCAGGCAGACCCTGAGGAAAGGCTGGATCTAAACCCCCCCCCCTACACACACACACACACACACACACACACACACACACACACACACACACACACACACACACACACATGTTCCCTCTCTCAGACATAAACAAGTACAGATGTGTACACAAGATTGCAACACACATGCCTCACTGATTCTTTCAGCTCACACACATCAGGTGGAGACTTATTTGCTGCCACTTGCCCTCCTCTTCCTTTCTTACACAACCTCACACACACACACACACACACACACACACACACACACACACACACACACACACACACACACACACACCATCTTATCTAACACACTCTTAAAACACTGACTATCAAGCAAATATACACTTTCTTGCATGCTTACTGACATTTGTTACTTTAGCACTGTAGCAGAGTTTGAGCATGTAATGACCAAAAAAGCACAGGTTGTTCTTGAACAACAGCTACAGGCTGAAAACAGTGAGTCACTTGTGCCTGAATTCCTCGTCACTGTTTGTCCTTCCTGTACTGGCTGCAACCTGGATACACAATTCAGTAGATGAGACACAAGCTAGCAAAAGTTGAAGCACAAACCAACGATCAAATTATCTTCATCTGCATACGTTAAGGTGGATGGTAAGACACCAAAAATATTAACTTCCTCAGTTTTTTGGCTGAAGTTGATCAAAGTTGAACTTGTGGGAAGCATGAAAGCTACATGCTGACCCACTGGCCCTTTCACTGATTTTGAAAACGTCACTTTTACAAACGCTGTTGACAGGTGAAAATGTAATGTTCAATTTACATATTAATTCATAGTATTTATTTAATTTGTGTTAGACTTTTAAAGTCCTTGCTGGACCATGAAGTAAAGATTCAGGAATATAGAAGTAACCAGCAGGAAATCAGCATCAGTCCTACAGGGACTCAATCCTGCAAGATTCCTCTTGAGCACATTCAGAACTCCTCTGATTGGCCTGCAGGGACCTGCTCTGATATTCTACATGATGTCATCAATTAAAGCTCACACTACACGACTCTCAAAGTGCTGAGATTGCTGTACTGTTACACACTACACAACTTGCTGTCTGAGTTTTGAAGTTGTTGTGGTTTTCACTACACTACATGACTGACATCCCTGATCAGACTGCCTGGTCTCCAAACTACAATCTGTCATGAAAACACACGCAAAAAGTGACATGGGAAATGATGTTATACCATGCACGAGACAGAATGTTTTGTTTAAGCTGTCCTTGTTGATGACACACATGTTCAGAACACAGCATGTACTATATATTACTTCTTTCTTCTAAGTGCAACAACAACTTTGGTCCGTGTTGCAAATGCAACACACACAATAAACTTCCTATTGTTACAGGCGACCCCTCCCCCAGGTTTCCCCTCAACCTGTAGTCTCGCATTTCCAGCTCTATCTCCACAGCGCTGTGGAGCAAAGGTCTGGCTACACCATACATACATTCTGCGATAGGAGAAAATGAGAGGAGAATGCTCTGGGTTGTTTGCAATGTTTTTTTTTTTAACCAATCACAATTGTCTTTGGTGGCGCTAAGCTCTAGAAGCAGCGACAGTGGCTCTGCAGAATACTCTCGGGAAGGAACTTGTTTTGGTGGAACATTTGTTGCAAATATGGGGTACCCACAAAAGAAAATGCCACATACAATAATAATGAAGTTAACTGTTGACACAATACAGTAACATGAGCTATTTCAATAAGCTGATACATGGTTAAACCTCATTGGCTCTTACCAGTGTATCTCTGTGTGTACTTGGTCCACAGCAATCCCACCAATCGGTCCCAAAACGTCCCAGTTAGAGGAAACGCTGTAAACATATTCTTTGTAAATCTTTACAATCATTCCCCAAAAGAACCAAGCAGGCCTGCGTTGTTGCACCATCCAAATCTTCTTCAAAACTTTTCAGCCATTTTCAGCGTGTAGCTTGCTAGCTCGAAGTTGTTGTTTCCCGTAGAGAACAGAATGTGCGTGTCTCTGCTCGCCCTATCCGGGAAAATGTACTTCCCTTGATTCAGACTACTATTGGCTCTTGGACTCCACGACAGCTCCAGATATTTAGCCTGCTAGATATTTGGAATGCGTCTGCGAGGCCCCAGGCTCTCGGCTTGTGTCTTCACAACTCGATTTGCGAGCGACGAGCCAACGCCGATTTGCCTCTGATCTGGGGCTTTTGTCCGAGAGCTCCAAAAGCTGTCAGCAAGTGGGAAATCAGTGCTAAATTGATGTAGTGTGATCTAGGCATAAAGGAACACTTCATGGCCACTTGTCATTCTTGCACCTGCAGGATTATATCATCCAAACACTCCTCTGTGGATTGAGAGGATATCGTTACCTTGGTTCTCTTTGAAAGTTAGGCTAGCCAAAGCATTTCGAATGTAGAACTGTTTTCACCCAACAGAGACAATTAGCTGGTCTGTGAATGTGTCTGGAACTCTAATCCTCACCCCTAACAAGGGACAATTTAAGGGAATGGACTGCCCACTTTCCTTTGAAAAGGTCAAGAGAGGACATAGGAGGAGAACAGAAAAGAAAATACAAATGGATTTAACAAGAGGAGGAAGAGGCACAGCGTTGATTCCACATGATCTCATGTCATCCGAAAACACAAACAAAGCAGAGCTGAGGATCAGCCCCCAGAGAGAAAAGAGGAAGAAAGGATTAATCCATCTGTCAAAAGAGAAAGACAGAGAGAGAGAGAAGCTTTGTCACAAAGTGCCTCTCTATTGTCACAACTGCTAGGTGTTTTCTGCATGGGAATGGTGGTTGCAATGCAAACAGGCTGTAAGTGGGTGATTCAGGGGTCATTCAGTCACTACACTTACAAGCACATATTGTTCTGTCTTTTGCCCTCATTCAGAAAGATACAGGGATTCTGACTAACATGGCTAATGAAAATAAATATTCCATTGATATTCCCATATTGCCATATTGTTTTCTTTTGCGGGGTGCAAATGTTTCCACCAAAATTTATTTTGCAGAGCCATCGTCTTTTGACGATTGTGATTGGTTTAAAGAAATGCAACCCAGAGCAATGTTTGCATCTCCTTTCCCAGAATGCATCTGTGGTGTAGCCAGACCTTACTCAGCAGTGCTGTGGACATAGGTTTGGCAATGTAAGACTGGTGTGGCAGTAAAGTTGAGAACAACTTTCTGTTACCTCGAAGCTTCTCTGTGATTGCTGATTTCAAATGTCAGTAGCCAAACACAGAGCTGATGTCATTAACCTGGATTTACTGATGTATCTTAAATTAAGGGTTTTTATCAGCGCAGGCTGCTGTTCTACGTTTGGTCTGTTTTCAATCTGCCTGTGTATTTACATTAGCCTGGCGCCGCCGTCCTATGTACTTCCGCTCAATTTTCATTGTCCTTCAGTACTATTCAGTACCCTCTATTTGCTGATTGGACTGCCAAATATTTGGCGGTCCAATCAGCAAACAGAGGGAGTGGCTGAGAACGATGACGTTGAAGTCGTGATGTGCGATAGTTTGAGTTGTAGTTCCGTAATGGTGGCGGAGAAAGATGCGGTCCGTTTTGGCAACGCTGCCGAATATCCAAAAGTTAAAGCCCGAGCAAGAACAATCTTTGCTGAGTTTTGTTGGAGGCCATGATGTTGTGGCCCTCCTCCCCACGGGGTTCGGGAACAGTTTGATTTTCCAGCTCGCTCCGTTAGTGGTGAAGGAGTTGGCTAAGGCTAACACTAGCGATGCTAAGCCGATAGTTGTTGTTGTCTCCCCTCTTGTTAGCCTGGTCCTACCAGACAGTACGTAGGAGGGCGGAGCCAGGCTACCAGAGTGGCTCTGGGCAGATCCAATAGTTTTAAACTTCAACTGAGTACCCGCCTTCAAGGAAGTTAACACTTGTCAATGGAGAGAGGCCAGAGTCTATGGACAGATGAAATGGACCAGAGTCTGGTAGGACCAGGCTATATTCAGATTCCAACCAATGTTGAAAAATATGAGCTGATTGGAATTCTGCTTCTACGGGCCACAACTAAGATGTGTTCTGTCCTGTTTGTCTCCTGTTAACCCCTGAATGAGTATCTGTTGGCTCTAAGTATCCTCTCTCTCTCTCTCTCTCTCTCTCTCTTTCTCTCTCTCTCTGTTAATTCTGTGGCCTCTGGGACTGAGGGCCATTGACAAGCACTGGGAGTTAATGGTACATTAGAAACAGACAAAGACACCCTGTGGCTACAGAGGCCAGAGAGGACGACAGAGGAGGCACAGAAGAGGATGAGAGTGCAGGGTGAATCGCGGCTGTATTGAAACGAGTTGGAAATAGTTAGACAGATACAACATGTTGAATTGACAGAAAGAGGAGGATAGGGAAAGATGGAGGGAGGAAGAATGAATAAATGAGGGAAAGAAGAGAAGCGGAAATTAGGCGAGATGGTCGATGAAGGGAGGAAAACAACACGGAGCCCTTTATTTCAGACTCCAGTGTCCTTTCTATCGATCGGTAAAAGAGAAAAAGTGAAACACTATGCATCCCATGAAAGTTGCAATCCAATAAGAGTTAATTAGATCATTCATTTGAATCCCAAAAGGGCCAGGAGATAGTGGTGCGTTGAGGTGAGGAGACAGCCTGAATGAGTGAGAGTGGATTCCCAGGGAGAGAGCTGGTGAAAGGGGGCCGACCCCCCATGGGTCACTGCTATTTACTCTACCTCTTCACTCTGTTCGCTCCCTTTTTCACCCCTCTGCTGGTTTCCTCTCTCAATCAGATCCATTCTGCTGCTCTGAGCGCTAATCCACCAAACATGGCTGAGAAACACTCTCATTAGCCCCTGTGTGTGTGTGTGTGTGTGTGTGTGTGAGAGAGAGAGAGTGAGCGAGTGAGAGATTCAATTTCAGATGCTGTGCACAAACTGAACAAAGGCCTCAAACTAAACGGTCCTTTACCTTCAGTGTCATTTCTGCTCATTATTTACGTCGATATGGTGGCGCTTTTTACTGAATACTTGCTGAATTACAGTTTGTACTAGTTACACTTTATCTGCATGGATAGTTGAATAAAAACATACTTTTGACTAAAGTAAAAAGTAAGGCAGTTCAAATGTACTCTGACTAAACGTTATCACAGCGTTACATTTTTAAATGACTCACTACTAAATTAAAGAACACCTATAGGCTGTCCAAACCAACAATGCAATCTATGTAAGTAAGTGTATGTATGTATCTAATGTAATATCAATGTAAATCCTATAGGTGGATATTTGCAGTCTGTGCATACGACTGGTTGTCAATTATGAATAACAATTGCCTTCCTCGGTACAGCCTTATTAGATATAACCAGAAAGAAGCCAAAACTCACACAATTAAACAAAAAATAGCTGACAATAAAAAAAAAATGGTTGGACATCATGGCGGGTAGAACAAGCAATATTACGCTACATAAATCAAATCCACTGACTCCTCTTATGGAACTAACAGCAGAGTCAAACCTCACCAAGGCAGACCACACAGAGCTGTATAAACTATATAAACTCCAGTGACTGCAGCCCTTACACACACACACACACACACACACACACACACACACACACACACACACACACACACACACACACACACACACACACACACACACACACACACACACACACACACACACTGCACTAGGTTCAATAGCTTTGCTCAGTCAATCTCAAAGCATAATATAAGCAGTCCACTCAGTCCCTGTCTCCCTATAACCAGTCCACTCAGTCCCTGTCTCCCTATAACCAGTCCACTCAGTCCCTGTCTCCCTATAACCAGTCCACTCAGTCCCTGTCCCACTATAACCAGTCCACTAAGTCTCTCTGTCCCACTATAACCAGTCCACTCAGTCCCTGTCCCACTATAACCAGTCCACTCAGGCTCTCTGTGGATGCATACCACACTGTAGCTCTAACCTTATCCATACCCCATGTATGACAATTTTATTGTATTGTGCCTTTTTATAGGCTACTGTTCACAAACGGCCCGGCTACATACAACTGCACCCCTCACCTGACGCTCAGCCAGTTTTTTTAAATACTAAAAATGTTACAAGTATCTGAATGAATATAGCCTATTGACAATACATGTTCATGCATGCAGATATGTAAGCTCATATATACAAACTGTATTTATCTAATGGATTCATACTTCTGCTTGGATACTTTGAGGCTCCTTTCACCCAAACTACCCCCCAGAATGAACTGATGCAGGACAAACTGATGAAGGGCCGCGTCTACAGGACAATGGCTACCAGCTGACGCAAAGTCCCTAACCTCATACAGTAACACAGGGCTTTTTACACCTTGACACCATTTGGATGACTTTCCTCACTTAAGCAAAGTGCTTTTGGGCTGATTAGCAAAGCGCTAACGGTTGCATTAATCACCTGCAGGAGCTATCGGCTGAGGGGCGGGACAGCCAGCGTGAGAGAGAGAGAGAGAGAGATATAGAGAGAGAGAGAGAGAAAGGAATGGTGGGGAGGATTGCTTAAAGAAAAACAGCCTAATAACAATGTCCATTGAACGGCTGGGTTTCCCTTGGGAAAGCTTAACAGTCCTTTCCTGCATTACAGACCGCCAGAGAGAGAGAGAGAGAGAGAGAGAGAGAGAGAGAGAGAGAGAGAGAGAGAGAGTGTGTGTGTGTGTGTATATGTGTATGTGTTTTGTGTGTGTGTGTTGTGAGCGAGAGAGAGAGAAAGAGAAAAAAAGCATGTGTATGCCAGACTGGGCACAGCACTGTATGTTCAAATGTGTGTGTGGTTCTTGCATGTATTTATTTTGTGTACTTGTTTCTGTGATCATGGGTTTCTGTGTCTGCGTGTCACTTATTTGTATGAGCTGTGTGTGTGTATGTGTGTGTGTGTGTGTGTGTGTGTGTGTGTGTGTGTGTGTGTGTGTGGGTGTGTGTGCATGTATGTTGGCGTGTTGAATGTATTGTATTGTATTGTCATGTGTGTGTGCCACCAGCAAACTGTGTGTTTAAAGGGCTACAAACTGTCAAGTCTGTTGAACTGATCTGATCAGATTTCAGCTGCGGTCACAAGTCGCCATCGTTCATCTTTAACTAGCTCTCTCGCTTTCTGTCTCTCTCTCACACGCACGCACGCATGCAAACATACACACACTTTCTCTCCGTCTCACCCAACCACAGCTATCCCAAACATATTTATTCCAGTGACTTCAAGGTCATCAAGTGTGTCAGAACTTAAAAACCTGCCGGGGGTAACCTCGTCTTCGTTTGAAGCTACAACAGGAGAACGCCACACACACACGCACACACACACACACACACACACACACACACACACACGCACACACATACCTGAGGGGGGAAAAAGCTTTTAACAAGAAGGAAACCCAAGTCCTCAGCAGCTGTCCCTTCACCCCAGCTGGCTAGAAGCAATGTTATGACATGTAAGGACAAAAGGCCTTGTCACTGTTTCATTGAAAAAGAGAGATCTAGAATAGGTGTAGATTGCATGTGTTTAAATGCGGACAGTCATGAAAAACATGCCGGAGCGATGGCTTTTCTCTGGGGGGGATTTTGTTTTCATCTTTGGAGTGAATAGGACTTTCTCCTGTTGCCACAAAAGCAACAGTAATAACTCCCCGTTGACAGTCCACGTTGATAAAGAGCACGCAGTCTAAATAGGTGAAATGTAAGAAAGAATTCCTGTGGTTGTGTACTAGACGAGCATACTGTGTTACATTTAACATGTCAAAGGGCTTGAGTCTAACTACAAAAGAAGGAAAACAATTACATTTGAATGAGCAGATAATAATCAAAGGTTGCCTTTGTTTAACCTGATGTGTTTGCGCAGTATCATATTGTGTTTATCAGCATAAAAACAGATTAGTATAATGGAATAAGGCAGATGATTCAGGCCAATTAAATAATTGCGAGCTCACATTCCTGGTAGATAACTTCTACTTCTTTCACTACTGTGTACTTTCCAAACATTGAAACAGAAAATAAAATGATCGTCACTGCGATACTTGAGTTGTAAACCATTTCCTCATAGTATTATAAACTGCTGTGTATTGTTTCTTTTACAAATACCCCATGATGCAACACTCTGCAGGAGCCGGTGTAACTCTCTCTGTTCAAAAAGAATATCTGATTTCTGAAATTGTCTAGTCCTCGAATGTAAGAGGAGCCCCACTTTTTCAAACCTAACTTCCTTTAAAAAAGTCATTATATTTGACCCTTTAAATTACAATCAAGGTGCATTTCAGCCATTTACTATTGCACTTTTATAAAGTTGGGAGGGGGGGGCAGATTAAAACTATAGTGCAGGGGTCACCAACTGGCGGACTCCGGACCACATCCGGACCGCGAAGCCTTTTGACACAACTGGGAAAGATATATAAATGATATGTGTATTTATCTTGTCAATAAATGAATTTTGGCAGAATGAAGCCAGCTCTGTAGAGCTGTATGGGTCCTGTGGGAGCATGCCTATGTTCCCACAGCCCTATGTTCCCACATTTCTAAGATTGTTTTCAAAATTAGGCCCTATGTTCCCACAGTTCGCACATTTCTAAGATTTTTTTCTCCAAAATTTGGCCCCATGTTCCCACATTTCCTTTTTCATAAATTTGTATCAGATTTTATCCAACTTTCTCCCAATTTGGTAGCCAATTACACCCAACCTATTATCCAGTAGCAATGGACTACAGATGGAATGTAACCCTAACCCTAACATAGGGCCTAATTTTAAGAAAAATCTTACAAATGTGGGAACATAGGGCTGTGGGAACATTGGGCTGTTGGACCATAGGGCTGTGGGAACATAGAGCTGTTGGACCATAGGGCTGTGGGAACATAGAGCTGTGGGAACATAGAGCTGTGGGAACATAGGGCTGTGGGAACATAGAGCTGTTGGACCATAGGGCTGTGGGAACATTGGGCTGTTGGACCATAGGGCTGTGGAAACATTGGGCTGTTGGACCATAGGGCTGTGGGAACATAGAGCTGTGGAAACATTGGGCTGTTGGACCATAGGGCTGTGGGAACATAGGGCTGTTGGACCATTGGGCTGTGGGAACATAGAGCTGTGGGAACATAGGGCTGTGGGAACATTGGGCTGTTGGACCATAGGGCTGTGGGAACATAGGGCTGTTGGACCACTGCAACCGTCCTCTTTTGTCTTAATCAATTATACATCCATGCCTGCAACTGTTTTTTGCCGTTGCTAGGTTGCAAAAACATGCAGGAGAGACGCGAGCTGACCGAGGTACACAGGTACACAAAACGATAAAAGATAATTAAACCGAGTCGTCCGAGATGAGTGGACAGAAAAGTACGCGTTTAATCTTCCTGCTATGAGTTCTATGTGGCCGGTGTGCCTCATTTGCACGGAGTCTGTTGTCAAAAGTGGAATTATTAAAGATTTTTAGGCCTTTATTTTACAGGACAGTTGAAGACATGAAAGGGGAGAGAGAGGGGGATGACATGCAGCAATGGGCTGCAGGTCGGAGTTGAACCCATGCCCGCTGCGTTGAGGAGTAAACCTGTATATATGGGCACCCGCTCTACCAACTGAGCTATCCGGGATCCCTGAACAAGTACATATTTATTGTGTTGAACTTATGAGGGTATTTGTTATTAAAAACCTTGATGATGCAGGGAGTATATGTTAATTTACAGTAATTGTAAAATAATTATCATCACATTTATTCAACAGTTTCTAACTCTGTAAATATTTATCACTATAGTTTACTTTTAGATATAGCAGAACAACCCATATTTACAACCCCTTTTACATGATTTACATAAATTATTATTTATTGCCCTGTCCCTATAGATAGACTTTTCAATCATGATATGTCGATATTACAGTAACCCATTTTCCTGTAATGTGGTGGACATTTAGAACTTGGAGGACCAACCAATAGATTTTGGTAGCGATCTCTGGACCTGTGAATTACACAGTTATATTTTTCAAACCTTACTGAAAATATCTGCAACGGAAAATTGATCCCAAATCTTTCAGAGCTGTCAGCAGGTCACAGAGTTAGAAATGCAACAGCAGGTTGGGGTGTCGACGGGATGCATGTTGACGGGAAGACAACACAAGGGCTAAGAGTCTTAAAAGTAATTATTTATCACTGAATAGATATCATGAATCATGTATTGAACAGATGAAACCAGCATGACCCATCCAACATTTTTTTGGCATGAAAAATTAATGCATTTGAAAAAACTTTTCATAACATGGTCATAATTTGGAGTTCTTAGCCTGTGCCAGTGAGCCGTGTATCTGTAAACTCAGTATTTTTCATTTTCCCCACATACCTCTGGTGCAGTGAGGGGTAATCTGTGACAGATGCGGCAGGGGAAATGAAAACACTGAGGCATTAGTGGGGGGAGCTGTCAGAGCTCTGAGTGTGTTGTGCAGAGCCGTGAGGACAGTGGTTCCAACAGGTTAATTGTCTGTTCCCACAACAAAACGGTCCTGTCCCAGATAGCTTGGTGCCGTGAAGACATCTTGTGACATCCATCGTTCCAGACCGTTGATTTAGCCTTTTCTCTTCCACCCCCACCTGCACACCACGAGCCAACACACACACTAAACACACTCATGCTGACAGGGTCCACTGTGTCTGGCCCCCAGCTGTTTGGCCACAGATGGGTGGCTTCCTGTCAGAGTCTTTTCCAGATGTAAAGGGGTTTTTCCCTTTCTTTCACTGCCTTTCTTCTCCCCTCTTTCCCTCCCCTGAAGTGTTTTGTGTGTCTGTCCCAAATCATCAAAGCTCATATCTAGAATCCTATGAAGAGTTTTCTCTTTTGTCTCTTGGCTCTCTTTTCTCTCCATCCTGCAGTATTTTGTGTGACCGTTACAAATTGCTACATCTTGTATGTACATTTTGTCTAAAACATGTTTCTTAGTTTTCTAACTTTGTCTTTGAAAACTTATATTTCGAAGCTCAAACTCTTGTTGAGGGATTAAATGCTCCTGAACTTACCGTGTAACACTGAATCAGGAAAGAGCAACCCACATCCACACTAATTAAAGATATAATGCGTTTTTTCTGTCTCCCCCATGAGGAATTCTAAGTAATGACAATCAAACTGTCGGCATGCCCACATGATACAGGCCTTCTGTGATCGCGCACGCCCCACCCTCCTCCTCTACGCAGCTGCTAGTAGCCAAGGAGGACACGGAGGATTAAAAAAACATGATGGACTCTTCAGAAGAGGTCATTATCTTCACTCCAGTTTCTACGGGCGAAAGTCCCGATCTTCTGAACATAGTCACACTGAGAAATCCAGAGAGAGTTGTGTGGAGCTGATAGTCTTAATTAGCTTTGTAGCAACTCATTTGGCAATGGCTGGAATGTAACAGATGTTCATTATTATCAAAAAGTTACAAACTAAAGCTTTAACTATTAATTTACAAACATATCGCAGTGTGTAATGAATATCATACCACTATGTGTAGTTGTAGAGGTAGCGAGTAGAGGTACAATCCTGTACTCAAAGGGGCACTAGCAGTGGTGGAATGTAACTAAGTACATTTACTCTTCAAGTACTGTACTTAAGTCCAAATGTTGAGGTACTTGTACTTTACTTGAGTCTTTTCTTTCCATGTCACTTTCTACTTCTACTCCACAAACAAACACATGTAGTTTATAAAATCTGATGTTTTATTATAATTGAAACTAGCCAACAATGTAACAGCCTACAAGTCCAGCTGAAATGATTAGACCATTAAACACAGAACCTTTTTAACTCTCTTTTTGACACTTTTGTAGCTTTTTTTTAAAAACATTTCTAACTTTTTTTTTGGTTTGTGTGTGTCTGAATTTTCCGGCATTGAGTACTTTTACTTTTAATACTTTAAATACATTTCCCTGATGATCCTTACATACTTTTACTTAAGTAACATTTTCAATGCAAGACTCTTACTTGTAACAGAGTATTTTTACTGCGTGGTATTAGTACCTCTACTGAAGTAAAGGATCTCAATACTTCTTCCGCCTCTGGTCACAAGTTTGAACCCTGTTAAAGGTAGTTTGTCAGTACATGCAACATTATTGTTGATCGAGACACAGAAAGATTGGTTTCCTCCTTTACAAAATATGTATGAAAACATATAACGCATTACAGGTGAAATGTTAGAAATGCATAATCAAACCTTCCCTGTCACTTTGCATTCCATCTTCTCCTTCTCCCCCATTACTTCTCCTCCCATTCTCTTTTCTTCTGTCTCCCTAACCCTCTTCACAAGAAGGTGACACAGACAGGACCACACTGGCATATGGCTTAACAATAGCCGAGGCTGTTAAAATATTAACTTGCTCCACCTCATTAAGGCGCTCTAAGTCATGAAGCCCTTCTGTGAGGTAGCACTATAAACCACCGTCCAACCCCTTGGCCCTCTCAGCCCTGATGCTCGTCAGGCTAAAGCAGCAGCAGGATGTGCCCCCCCCCCCCGGAGCCTTCACAAAGGCCAGTATGGCATCGTTAATGGTGCATGTTGGCTTAAGATCGACCTGCATCTTAGCAGGAGATGCTCTATGAAATGGCGTCTATAGACGCCTCCCAGGGGGGGCTGGAGTCTACAGGGGTGTTTTGTGTATGAGTGAACACATGACGTGTGTGTTTGTGCCGTGTGTAAAAGTGTTCAAGTGACCCTATAGGTATGTATGTGTTAAGAGAAGAAAGCTTGGAGCAGAGGGGACGGGGGAGGCGCGGTTAGGGGCTCTGAAGATATGCACACTTTTTTCACACAATTATACGCAATTTATGTTAAGAAGACTGTAAAGGATTCCAAAAGCCACAAAAATATGTGTCATGTTTTTATTTTGGTTATGACTTAAAAGACTAAAGGCCCTTTCACACTAGAAAAATAAATCCGGCAATTCGCCACAGGGTTGTGCGGCAGTGGGAGTGTCACTTAAATGGCCCATTTTTGTGACGCCCTGTTATGTTCTTTAACACCTCAATGCAGCATAAGTAGACTTTATATTTCACAATTATTACTTTCTGTCAGATTGCACTTCAAGGCAGCTTCATTTCACTGACAGAGAGAGAGAGAAAGATAAGAGACAGAATGACTGGGGAAACAGTCAGCTGTTCTCCAAACTCCAGGCAGTTCAGAGCTTGTGTTTGGTGTTTTAAAACTTTCTTGTGGCAGCGATAGAGGCAGTGATGTTTCCTGTTTTCTGTACAGGACTCTCACACCGCCTCAAAACACGCTGACAAATCTGATCTCTGGTTTCATGAGTGATGTTGGGTTGCGCTTCTCCAAAAGTTAAATCTGTCTTAACTTTTTGTCTTAATTTGATGTTTTCGTCTATGTACGAAAATAGAATAATCAACTGTGACAGTTCAGTCACCCACCAGCAGACTCAACAAGCAGGATAAGTACTCCAAGTTTACTTAGAGGGCATACAGGTTGGAAACAGGTAGGCATGCAGTGGAGGCAACAGGACCAAAGGGCTGAGAGGAGGTAGGCAGACAAAGGTCTGAAATAGTACAGATACCTGATGCTCTGGCAGAGAACTAGGGCTAGAGGGCAGACGTATACTAAAAGGGGTAGTGAGGGGCAGGTGGAGCATAGATGACTGGCAAAAGATGGGAGCACACTTTAGAAATTAATAAACAGGCAGGCATGGAATTTACACAGAAGACACAAATGATTGTGTTGATAATGCTGCTGTGTCGCCATAAAGGGGCAGCTTCCTCCAGGCTTGTCAGTGTGACGAAAGTGTAAGCTGGAGATCAAGGAGCAGTCCAGGATGTCCCTGGTAGAAACCGCAGGAGTGACCCTCCTAATCGACTTGGTACTGGAGGTCTCTTCCCTATGGCAAACGCGCAGAAGAAGCTACATGATAAAGACCAGCTGGCCGTCAATGAGCCAGTGGGGCGGTGGGATCCTGGAGGCGGAAACTAGAAGGCTTTCATTGATGGAATTGACTCGAGAGACAGTGAAGCTTTGATCTGGGAAGGGCTGCAGCACAGAGCAATCTCCATCACCTGCTTCATGCTCTCTGTCTGGCTGTCGAACTGAGGGGGAAAGCCAGAGGAGAGCCATGTGCACAGGTGAATGTACAGAATTTATTTTCTGTCTGTAATCTAACCCTCACCCTAACATGTAGAGGTAAACCTGGGGCCTCAGTTGGACACAATATCTTTTGGCCTGGCTGTGTGATCAGATCACATGTTGTAGAACTATTTCAGCAGCGTCCATTGGCATTTTAGATGACTTATAAAAACAGTCAATGCTGTCAAAATGGTGATATCACCCTCACAGAAGAGGCAAGTGAAGCCACAGGTGATGAGAGGCAGGAAGTGGCTGCAGAGGGTTAGCACCTGACCAAAGCTTTTTCCATTGTGGGCCACCAGAAGTGCTATGGAGTGCAGTTGATGCAGGGATGAATCGTGAAGCAAGACAGGTTTCCCCAGAGGGACATGAACACTATTAGCAGAACAATCAACTACAAATTATTTGCGACTACAATTGTTCTCAATGGCCCTCCACACCCCTGGGCCTTCTCTGACAAAGATTTGTGGGAAAGTAGTGGTACTAACATTTTGTGGAACCAGGACAGTAAGATGGGACAGTGGGGTAATCCGTTTTGTTAAGGAAGATCATCTGTCTGACTACACACTACTACGTAAACGTAGCAAAAGATAGAACTGAAACATAGTGTGGATGAAATGTAGCCTGAAACACAGCGAGGGTTTTGGTTAGTCTGAAAGACATTACCATATAAAGTGCCCACTGGGAGTGTTAAATGTCTCTCACTCATTTGTCATTCACTTATCCTGATCAAATCATAAGCGTTCCTGGGGTCAAGTTTCATAAAACTGGAGCCTGCTTGCAGTGGTTCCTAGACTGGGTAAACCCAGCCCGAACTGCCGGCGATTTCATTTCTCCCTGCAGCTCAGGCTGGAAACCTGTACGTTTATCTGTCCTGCTTCTGTTACAAATCTGCGGGGACCAATCACAAACTGGCTTATCCACCTGGCGCGCTATTGGCGGGTTTAACACGATGACGATAGAGAAGCGACGGCAAGCATTTTTTTGTTTACATTCAACATGGCGGCCACCGAAGCAGCAACCCGTTGATGCCGCTGTCGCTGCTGTTTTAAAAGATTTCAAAGTCAAGTTTTCTCTGAAACAATTCCTACAAAAGAAGGATGTGTTTGCGTTAGTACCGACCGGCTTTGGTAAAAGCCTAATTTACCAGCTAGCCCCGCTGGTGGCCAAAAGACTGGAGCTCAGCTGTATGTCACCCGGATCGTTGGTCTGATTGGTTGAAGGACTATCCAATTGCATACAGAGTCATTTGAACTATGCCCGTTGATTTTAACAAACTTTATTCCTTAATCGTCACATACATACAGTACAATGAAGTGAAATTCTGTTACTGCATTTAACCCATCCTAAGTATTAGGAGCAGTGGACAGCTATACATACAGCGTCCAAGGAGCAACTTGTGGTTCAGTGTCTTGCTCAGGGACACTTTGACATGTGGCCGGACGACCTGGTCCCCAGTGTTTGAGTCTGAGTCATCAAAGGAAAGTCTGAGTCCAGTCACCATTACCTGAGTTTGAGTCCGAGTCCAGTCACAAGTCCAGCCTATTACACATAAAAGTATTCAGAAACTTCATCCAACTTCCGAGTCCTATTTCATTAATGCTCGAGTTTGATTTCCTAAAATGTTGAGTCCAAGTCATCAGTGTCCAAAAGCCTGGAAGATGCTTTGAGAGCTGATTTGTGTGAAATTGAGGTCAGCAAGTTACCTTGCATGGCAGCTGCATTAGCGTGATATTACGAGAAAGTCGCCGGATCACATATCACACGAAAATCCATCTCGTCAGGCTTCAAGTAGTCTCGCATTGCCAGACCTTCCTCCACAGCACTGTGAGGAAGGGTCTGGCTAGTCCACACAGCATTCTGGGATGGGAGAAAAACCTGCTCTGGTTTATTGGCATTTCTTTAAACCAATCACAATCGTTTTGGTATGGAGCCCCGGTGCCTCTGCAAATTAGCCTCGGGAAGGAACTTGTTTTGGTGGAACATGTGTACGTTCAAAAGTGGTTTTAGTCGTGCAACAGAAAACTCAGATTGGACAGATAGTCTAGCTAGCTGTCTGGATTTACCCTGCAGAGCTCTGAGGAGCAGTGAACCATAGTCCTCACAAATCCACCAGAGTTTAGAATTACAACACAAAGAAAGAGGAAGGTGACGGACGGATCTAAATGAGGGACATCTGGCGGAATTTCCGGCAGCACCAGAGCAATCACGGAAGTGGAACGTCGTGTTTATAGCCCAGGTTTGTCTTGCCTCTTTAGGTGTGTGATGACCACACAGATGGTTCATCCAATCACCTGCCAGGTATTTTATGATTGTATTCCATTGATGACTTTCCAGATGGTTCTGTGTAACAAACCATCAGCCACGTCAGGTTAGTCAGCAAGTATCCCAGTATGCATTAGACATCTGTCAACTTTTAAAATGTCTATACTACAAATTGTATTATGTCAGTAAGAAGCACCTTTCTACTTTGTAAGATTGTCTTCATGGATGGCCGGATATCAATGCTGGCTGGTTGATTTTAGTACTCACATCACATAAACATTTTTTTTTTTGTCCTACCCATTTACCCAATCTTTGTAACCACGCAGTGACAACCGTTCTTAAAAAGTGAATTACATTCTGTAAATCCTCCCAGTATGAGCTTGCACTGTGTCTTTAACACAACAGCTGTTCGTTCAAAGAAACGTATCCTCCTCCTCCTCAGTCTCCATCTCTGTCTCTTCTCCCCCATCACTCCCCCCGTCTCCACCTCTTCCCTGTCACTGAACACTGTCTTTTGTGAGCCTCCTTCTCCTCTTCATGAGCATGGCTAAGGGATTAACTCCCCAAGTGTCAATCAATACTGTTTTTCCTTTCTCTTTCACCCCTCCTCCACCACCTCCACCTTTCTCCAGTCTTTTAATTGCACATCGAGTCTTGCGCGGAGGGAACGGATGGTGCCCCCCCCCCCCTCTTTCATTTGATGCCTCCTTTCCTTCTCTACCTCTTTTTCCTCGCCCTCCACCTCCTTTCTTTCAGGCTTGTTTGCACATCTCTGGGTTTGCTGTGTTTGGAAACGGAGGGATGAAGAAGAAAGGGAAGAGGGAGAAAAGAAATGCCAAGAGGGCTGGAGAGGGAGGGAAAGAAACCCAAAGCGCAGGGGAAGGTGTAAAAGTTTAATAAATATCAAGAGCTCTCACTTTTGAGAGAAGGACGAGCGGTGACAATATGTTTCCTGCCTGTTTATTTTATGACTTCGTTTGTGTGTGTGTGTGTGTGTGTGTGTGTGTGTGTGTGTGTGAGGCTGGTATGTTCAATGTCTCCCTCTTTCTCTGTTGTCCTCCATTAACCAGGCACTGAGCTTTGTTTTCAATTATTCACTGTGATAAACGAGATAATCCGCATTAATACACCTGTGGTTAGTTCACACATATTTCGTCATACATGGCTGACAAGGTGTAAATCCGGCTGACGTGATAGCTTACAGTATACACAAGGGGCAATAGCGCCCGGTAGTGTGAGAGAATGAAACCTTTTTCTCTGCTCCTCTTGTTGAGGTGTGAAGCAGAAAGAAAGAGATCTAAAGGCTCACATGAAATGTTCCGTGTTCAGTCAGGAAACGGAGCTGTATTTACATTCACCTAGCTTGAATGCGCTCTGACCCTTTTATGTTGTTTCTTTTCAAGGGGCCAAATATTTACTTTCTACTTTCCAAAAGTGATTTCATTTTTCATTTTCCCACTATTTGACACCTTATGTTTGTGTTGGCTGCTTCTTTTTTCCGGAGCAGGAGGGAGAGTGCCTTGAAGCAAATACCATTTTTGAAACTAAACAAAAGGTTTCCAAAGGGCTTTCAAACATTCTCTATATACTGTATATACACAAGCAATGCCTCAAACTGGCATCTAAAGTCTGGTATTCATATCATGGTCAGCCTGGTCGCTACTAAAGGCCAGTTAAAAGTAATTCAGGGGTTAGAATTACTTGCATTACAGCAGGCAACATGTTACATTTACTATGATGTAAAGACAGAATAATAGAATAATAAATTCCATCAGTACAATACCCACCCCTCTGCTGCTCTCGCTTTCTCTTTATAACAGAAATATTCAACGCATTCTCATGAACGGGTCCGTATGATATTGTACGGAAATGTTTGTATGATATCCCAAGAAATTAGGAGACCGCCGGCTGGTCACGTGATGCCGGTTAGCTACGAACTCTATGACACCGAGCGGCAGTTGCTAGTTGTTTAAAGGGGAACTATGCCGTTTTTTTTAGCTTAATTTACCTTAACTGAACAGTTTCGGAGTCATTGGAATGGTTATATAACTTTTTTCGGGTTGAATGGTGGTCGTCTCACTCCCCCCTAGCGCCTGTGAGCAGAAAAACCACCCTTGCAACTTTGGGCTGGCGAGCCGGTGGCCTCAGCGTCAGGAAGTATCGCGTGATATCAGGTCTCGCGATACTTCCTGACGCGATAACGAATAGTTTCACGGCACTGCACACATACGGCCATTCAGGAACCGGCTAACAAGGTAGTGATGGAGTTTTTCACACTATCGTCATGGCTGAGACAGCAAAAAAGAAGCAGAAAGCTAGTAAAGCATTGTCGGAGGAACAGAGGAAGAGGAAATGGCAGACTGACTGAGAGAGGAGTGGAATGTAGGCTACATTATACTGATTTAGGAAGACAAAAGGTAAACATTAAGGATGTTTTGTGGTTTTAGTTAACATGGGAACAGGGGAATTAAGAAATAATATAAATGTGGTTGGAACGTGCTGGCTTGGCCTTTAATATAAGCATGTGTCTAATATTAAAGACTACAGAGGTAAATCATTTGCGATTTGTACAGTATCCAGATTTTTTTTGTGACTGTTTAAATTGTATTTCACCCTTCCCAGAGAGCAGGAAACATGGGATTAACAACGAGAGTGATGTAAAATGTATCAAGGCCATAGACTGCTGCTCCACCAGGAGGACCTGTATGCCAATTTCTGTTCTTTTTTTTCTGACAGAAACCTTTATCAGCTCGCTCATCTTCCTTCCTGAGGGAATAAATTGTATCTCTTTCTGTGCTTTCTCTCCGGCCCAGACTCTCCTGAGTAACGGCGAGCTGACACTTCCAGCTAATCACAGCTGAGCGCTATCACATAATCTCAGTATATCATATTCTCTTCCTCCGGGATCCGAGGTCAGCAACAACTGCACTAACAACACTCAGGATCAGCGTTATCACAGCACATCTAACCTTTCCTTTGATTTTGGACCTTCTCCTACTTAGTCTAATGTTACAGCGAGCAGAAACACGCTTCCATTTCAGTCTCCCTGCAGTGATGAAAAGCAGCGTTAGCACTAACTGGCTCTCAGACAGACGGAGGATTCAGGCTTGGCTGAGCTAAAACATGCTCGGGTTAGTGCCCAGCCTGCTAACAACCCTGATAACAATCAATGGAGGATCAATAAAAATCAATGGAAGCTAATGGTGAAGGGCTTTTTTCCTCTTAAAGGTCAGTTTGCATTGTGGGTCGCTATCAGACCATCAGCAGCATCACTGGACCATTAACCCCTGAGGGATCTCCCAGGAGACTCCGAATTAGAAAACAGATGTGTGAGTTCATCACCTGGTGGTGACGTTCAGTGTTTAGGCCTGCGTGTCTGTTTGTGGAGGGGGGCTGTATGTCGATTTATACAAGGCAAATAACTGACAGTGCGGAGAAAAGGAGGAGTGAATGATTACGTTTTCATTAATTAATGCCAATAGTCTATAGCTGGCATGTCCAAAGTCCGGCCCGGGGGCCAATCACGGCCCGCGGCCCGCTGCCCACTGCCTCGGTTTGTGTAGTACAAGAGCAAGAGTCATATGTAGTAAGCTTAAATGTTAACAAACTTTGCATTACTCAAAATAAGTCATGTTTAAAATGAACATGAGGTTAAGATATGTATGTAAGTTGAAGGTATTCCATACAGTATGTTGGGTTATCAGACTACACATGTAAAAGTAAGGCAGAATTGTTTTTTAGTTTTTTTTTTAGATTTGTTCATGCCTGAGTGCCGTTGATTTGGTTGCATTACCATTTTAAATAAAGGTAATTGTGACAATAAAAATAAAACTTGTTATAGATCAGTGCATTTGTATGTAACTTTTATTGTTAAAAACAAAAAAGGCAGAAGGGACCATTGGACCCCGGGCATCTTCACATTATCAAATCTGGCACTCTTTAAAAAAAGGGTTACACTTTACTTGAAGGTATCTACGTAAGACTGACATGACACTGTCATGAACGTGTCATAAACATTATAAACAAGTTATAAACGTTTATGACATACGCTTCTGTTAGACAGTGTCATTCGGTTTTTGTCATGACAAGTTAGGGTTAGGGTTAGGTTAAAACGCACGGGATTTAGATCACAGACAACCTCCGTAAATATTACAAATGACTAGAGGTCACCAGGTAATATTGATCCTGTGCTGAAAACGTTATCCAAAAGAAAAAGAAAAAATGATAAATCTTGGTTGGATACCTCCTATTCTATTGACTTTAAAGGAAGTGCTTTGTTTCGGCTGCCCCCTTTATGTCTCTACCTGCCACAGTGACAAAGTACTTCCCTAATTCAAAGACCAAACTCTGCCCTGTACCTCTCCAGGTCAGCACCCAATCTAAAAGGCCGGATTAAAGGTTGACTTCATTGGTGAAATGAAGATCTGACAGCCGCTGGGTTTGTGTTATTGCTCACTCTGCGATGTGTACCTTCCTTTTAGCACTTGGCTGCTTGTATGTAGTCAAGGTGTGAAGGTGCTTAATCCTGCTCTTCACGGCTTTGTGATCCTCATCTCTGAGCAAACACCAGGCACAGGGAAGTCTGCAAATACACACATAGACACACACACACACACACACACACACACACACACACACACACACACACACACACATCTCTTGCTAATGGCAAAATGTTATTCACGCAGAGGAGTGCATTTACATCTGTGTAAACGTTTTTTGTAAGATATGGAAATAATTGTAGTCACCAATATTAAAAACTTTACAAATGCAGAAACCATGTGCAACAGGCAGAGCAAAAGAATTTGTCGTTTATTGGGATCCCAATTAATTACAGTTTTTTACAATCACTTTGGCACTAATTTCAGGACCTTGACGTCATTTTTCAAAACTCTAACACTTTTTTCAGTTGCTTGGATACAATACACATACACCTGAGATCATCTGTTCATTTAACAAAGATCACCTGTTCAATATGACACAACTTAACATCAAAGTACTACTACTTCAAAAAGCAATTCACACATTACATTTCAGATGATTGTCTATTCATTTCATTACAATGATCTAACTATCAATCGATACAACTACTCAAAATGATAAGTAACTGTTGCATTACTCTTAATGTATAGTTGTATGGAAACAGACAAACAATATTCCATGTTTAGATCATGAAAGTTTCAACATAACGAGATTCATTGTCACCAACTAGTGTGGAGCATGAACCAATTAGACTACATTATCTCTAGATGTAATATTTCATCATCATTCTTTACTGTAATGTACTACTGTTTACCAGACACTGTGTCTATGCTCCCATGTACCACCTTTGAGACTATTTATAGTATTGACAGTACTGCACTGTATGCATGCAGGCCCTTGGAATTGCTTGTCCAATTCTGCCAACTCGTTACTGATGATTGAGATATATACTTTATATATATACTGTATATATATATATATATACACATATATACTCGTACCACATTGTTCGCCATGCCCAAAGGTTTTTTCCAAGATGTTTGGCTAATTGCAATGTAGATGAGAACCTGCGGCCAAATCCACAAGACAGAGTTGATGAATACTATGTAGAAGTACAGTAATCACTTCATTGTTTTGCTTTTTACAGTACAAGCAAGTTGAGGAACACTGCATTTGATGTTTTACAGTACTGTCTTTTCTTTTCTATTTTGTAGCTAATTATTTTGCTTTACTTCAAATAAACCTATGTTGTGATCGTACTGTATTGTTTTTCATCAATACATTTCAGGTTTTGTTCAATGATTCCACTGTGTCTGAAGTATTCTCTCTACTACTGCAGTACTTTTACAGGGATGTATTTACATCTAGTACCATAATGAAACATGTATCACCTATTTTGTACTACAATATTTAATGATTTTACGAACGATGACCCAGTGAAACTATGGGTAGCTTGTGTGTGGGTGATCTAAAGTCACGTTTCAATGGTATTTCACAATACATTTGTTTTTTGAACCAATGATCGTGCAAGTGCAAGATTTATTTAAAGATATGAATGCACAATGCAATGTTTTGAACATTGGACAGTCTGTGTTACAAGTGATGATCGTTTTGAGTTTTGTGTCTAGAGTTTTGAAAAATTACGTCAAGGTTCTGAAATTAGTAGCAAAGTGATTGTAAAAAACTGTATTGCCTTGACAACAATTACTCTTTACAACATTAACGTTGCATCTAACAATGAAATTACATCAAAATCATACATATACAAAACATTAAGCAGGATATGGCTGTTACTATTGTATTCCCCAATTGTCAAGGGAAATTTGAGCAAACTTGAAATGTTGCAAAAAAGAAATGTAAATTATGTGCATTTCCATCACCTTGTTTGGACGGGAATAAACTCGGCTACAGTGCAGTTTGGTCAGAAGTTGGCACTATAGACTAACCATGGCTGTAACCCTCAGTAAAAAGGTTGCTTACCGGAAAACCATGGCCATTGGCCATGTCTTATGTAGCTCAGCGTAAATTCTGTCAGGGAGACATCCATTACGTTGTCTCTCTTCTCTTTAACTGATCAGCTGGTTGGTGGGTGTTAACGTTTCTGTAAACCAATCAGAATCGGGCACGTATGTTCAAGCCAATCACAGCATGACTACCATGTTTTAAATCTGTTCTCTCTCCTGCTTCTGTCAGTTGTATTTTCAGACGAGAGTGCGACCCACCTTCTCCCCTTCTACCTCCAGGCATTTTCAACCTCAGTGTTCTCGGTCTTCTCCCGGCTGACGGCTCGTTTTTGGTTTTTCATCCGGTATACGGGTTTTTTGTCACCACCACCAGTGTCTAGATTCCATTGGGGGATATGTTTGGTTTTCCTAAACCTTAGAAATGTATAGATACCTCTTTTACGATGGAGTCTAATCTCCAAAGTTTATGTATGTACTTACTTTGTAATAACTTACTAATAAATGTTTGCATATCTGCAACGAAGTCTCTCCTGATTCAAATGCTGTCAGGAGACAAAGACATGTCATAAGAATAACCGGGAAAGACGCCGACAGCGGAACAGCTGATCAGTCCTGTGAGTTAAATGTTTGCTATGTCCAAACTAATCTGGGAAGGCGTTTCCATATCCCATTTAGAGCATCAACCCTCACTTTCTGACTTGGAGTAAGGGCGCGCGCCATTTTTCTGTATGTACTGTGTGTACAGACTGGGGCATTATCAAACTCAAAATAACGTAAACTCAAGAATCCGCTCTGTGTTTCAACCAAAATCTTCCCGCTCTCTTGCACTCCTCTCCACTCATGCTCTGGCCGCAACTATGTCACTGCACAAGTTTGCAGAGCCCGATTAGCCGGCCATATGCTCTGCAAAACTCTAAGTGGGCATAGATAATGAATGGATGGAAATAATGCACTTCTAGCTGACCTCATTTGTAACAAATGTATGAACCACACAATAAACATTCATGGTGCAAACCACACATGAACGCACACAGAGTATGCACTAGTTCTTTTATGCACACAAACATGCAACAACAGTGTTGAAGCAATATACACACTGCTAACCCTGAAATACAGACTCCTTCAGACAGATTAGAGCCAGCTGTGTGTTACAGATGTGGATTTATGTGCTTATACTGTATGACCCTGAAATGCTGCATTAAATACAAAGGGTCTAAATATACGTATCGGGGACATTCATTTACAGTATGCGTGGAGTTTGGCCCACATTAAAATACATGCAACAACATGTGAGCACACACACACACACACACACACACACACACACACACACACACACACACACACACACATGCACACATGTTGAGCTATTCTGTTTAGTAGATATTTATCAGTTAGTGCACACATGCAAAATATTTGCTGGCCCTTATGTAATTTCAGTCAAAACACCCACATTCAAAGATATTCCATCACCCAATAATCTGTTCTGTCAGTTTTTATTTTTGCAAAAAGAATACACTTTCACCGGCAATTTCATTCCCTTATACCTTTCCAATCAATCCTCCAAAACCAGCAGTACATGTTTATATACCACTGTAGTGAATTTACACTGTGGGGTAGCTCTGTTTTAACTTTGTCATTATTTGGGGCGAGCATGTTGTTACAGTAAAGCCATTTGTACGGGGGGGGGGGGTGGACAGATGCGTGGCTGATTGGATCCAGGCTCACCATACTGATTGGAATGATAAAATGGGTCAATCTATGATGATGGCGCACTTCAAACGTAATTCATAGAGTTCCACTAAAGAATCCCTGATGAGGAACACGGTTACAATATGTTGGGAATTATTCTGGAGCGCAGGGAAAAGAAAAATGGAATCACTCCAGGATAAATGAGCTCATTAAACACAAATTAGCACAACACTTTAGGTAGTACTGTAGAGTCTCGGTGTGCTGTAATATACGGTAGAGTCACTGGTCAACAAGCCTGTTACAGATGTGTGTACGAGGTAATGGGAAGAGGATCCAAATGGAGACACTGAGGCAGAAAAGCTCAAAGAAAAATGACTTTAATACAGTGAACCAATGTTAAAATTAACAGGGTTACAGTCAGACCCAAGAAGATATGATAAGATAACATAACATAAGACAGATTTTATTGATCCCACACTGGGGAAATTCCTTTGTTACAGCAGCAGAAGAACACACTACTGAAGAAAAGAAGAATGCATCAGAAATGGTATTTAATTAAAATAATAGAACAGTGGCCGTTTCAGCCTTTAATGGAAAGGACAGTTGTAGACGTGAAAGTGGGGAGAGAGAGGGGGAAGACATGAAGCAAAGGCCCGCAGGTCAGATTCATACCCTGGGCCGCTGTGGTAAGGACTCATTTTATTTAAAATACTATCATTTTAAGCCGCTGGCACGCCAGTTTCCCCGTCTGGCAACGCTGTTCTGCGGCATTGATTTAGATAAACTGTCTGTTGTGAGACAATGTTATAGAAGTGCAATGCTAACACCCTACTCTTTTAAGTGAGTCTTTTTTTACAGGGATTTAATTGTAATGGATTATTTGCCACTCACAGTTGTATTTCTGTTTTTTATGTCTTGATAGACGTTTACTTTTTCTTAAGATGACCAGATGATTGGGATGTTGTTTCACAGATTTTTTTTAATTGATTTATTTTTTTACTCAAAAACTGCTTATTGTGAATTACAGAGTTACCCTGGTCTATGCGTTATCAACTATCACATATGATGCCTCTACTGCCCTACAAAGGCAAAAGACCTTAACTCACTAGAGTGTGGAACTGAGAAAAATGACTTTAAAGTTTTTTAGCTGTCCAGCCAACTGATTTATAGGTAGGACACAGGAAATCTGACAATTAGATGTTTTAGTAATTATATTTATCTACATGAAAAATCTCGACCTCAAACATGACATTTTGACTTTTGACCTCTATTTTGAAGTTACTGTACTGTCTGCAAAATGTGAGAAGTCACGCCAAGGCAAAAAGCAGTAACTTCTACATTATCAATGATTGGTTGCTGATCACCATTTACAAAATGATTATAGTAACCTGTATACAATCTAGTGATCATGGCATATATTTTTGATGATTTACAATTACAGCCATCTACTTATTGCTATCCTGTACCCTAACTCAATTTGAGCGGTCCAAAACAAAGTCAAAGAGCGGTAACTGGCGTTACGGTGTTCTGCCTTGGTTTCTCCTGGGCTTTTGGAAGTTTCTGTTAAGACAACCCATTATTTTCTCGAAAAAACAATTAATTGACTCAAGATACTTATCCACATGATAAAGATTGTCTTGAATGTCCCAAAATATCATTCAAGTTACGGCCTTTTGTCTTTGCACGGCAGTGTAGCTGGAGCCACTGGGTGCCCTTTGTGAAGTGAGAGGAAGTGTGAGAGGAGAGGCTGAGCTGGATTAGCAGTGCTGTAAACACAAACACAGAGGTATCAGATGGATGAGTGGAGAAACTGAATACAAGATGATAAAAGTCGATTTAAAAGACAGACTTAATCCTCTTATCTCATTGGCCAGGATTTCAAGATTCCTATCATGCTCAATGTTTTAAAAGAGTAATTTCTTTTTTTTTCCAACCCTATTTTTCATTCCACGTTTTTTTGTCTAAGTGACTGATGGGAACAACATTGGTCCAGTATTAAGCGTGAACTGCAATGTAACCCTATTGGGAAAATATGCATCGTCAATTTGGTCCACTAAAAGTGATTTATTTTGTCACTGAAAGGACTAGATTACTATTCTAAGTGTCTGACAACATTACGGAAATGATCCCTACAGATATAGACCTTTAAACCCTCTTTGAGACCTTTCTATTTAACCAGAAACAGCTCTGAACTCGCTAACGCTAAACCCACCAGACTCCATTTAAAAAAGCAATACTTTTAGCGTGTATAGAGCCAACATATTTTCACATGTAAATCTGTAAACTATGTGTTTATTTCAACCAAAACTAGAGTTGTGATGTGTTTTGTTTAAAAAAAAGGATCTTTCTGTTTTACAGAAAGGTCAACCTTTCCAGAATGTTGTCAGACACTTAGAATATTAATCTGAGCCTGTCAGCGGCAAAACGAGCACTTTTGTGAACATAAATAGAAGCTGGATAATTGCCCTATTAACTTACATTGTAGCTTGTTAAGCTCGCTTAACACTGGACCAATGTCAAAGATTATTGTTCCCATCAGTCACTTAGACACAAAAACACAGGAAAATAGGGTTTTTGGTAGTTACCCTTTAAGGGGTCAATAAGTCAGATTTTTGCTGCCCTAGAGTGTGAGGTAAAGTAATGTGTGTTAATCGATCTGTATCTATATTGATGGCTGCAGAGGAGGATATTGCCAGGAGTGAGCCATCAGTATTACAATACATTTTAGCAGCCACATCATTACAACAATGACACACACATGTTGTATCTGTCACTACACAAACCATTAGCAGTGTCCTTTTTCGTGAATATGGACAACGCTGCTTGTACGACTGATTTAGTGAGACACAAATAACACAGACGTGCATATAACTGTATGTTACTACAGCTTTCACAACTGTTGATGCACGGGGCAGCCATGTTGGATTTTTATCTCGGGGTACTCGGTGGTTGCCCGAGTTCTGAGCTCGGAAACCAGAGGTCAGGGGGGCGTGTTTCCGACTTTGACCTCAGAAAATCAGACCAGAGTACAAATGGAACGCACGATTTACCTTGAGGATAAATGCACCAACAGCTGTAGGGTTTTCTCTGCCCACTACATTCCTTCTGACCTGAAAGCTGTAAAGCACCTTGAAGTCCAAGGTAAATAAACTAAGGTGCTGGAACTTAAACTGCAGGGAATAGAAAGAGAAAAGAGTGGCCGAGCACAGCATTACAAGCCTTTGGCTGTGCGTGGAGAAAAACAGAGAGTGAGAGAGAACAATGGGGCAAAGGTTCCCGTTGAAAAGGCTTGCAGGGGAGGAAGAGGCAAGCTGCTCAGGTCAGGTCTCCTCTGTTATCACAACAGCAGCTAAAGCAGCGCTAATGTGGGAAACATAACAGAGATGTGAATGGAATCATGGAGGCAGAGATAGGGACTCGAGTTTGAGACTCGGACTTGAATCACACTTAAGTCGCACACACAGTGACTTCAGACTTGACTTGAAACTCGGCCTCAAAAGACTTCAGACTCCTGTGACACACCTCAGAAACAAACTCATTTAAAGCTACTCCAATATAATTGGCTGATGCAGACATACACAACTCCTGTCAAATTAAATAAATACAACAGTAATATCAGATTCACACTCAGAATGCTTTATTGATCCCCATCAGGGAAATTATTTAGTTACAGTTGCTCACAGTCAAATTAAAGTTACAATAAGAGTAAGAAAAGAGCAAGTCAATAGGTGGGTAGTCTATATCCATGACGTTCCACTTCCGGGATTGCTCCATTGCCGACGAAAATTCCTCCGGATTTCACTCATTTAGGCCGAAAATCAGTTACCTTCCTCTTTCTTTGTGTTGGCGTTCTAACCTCTGGTGGATTTGTGAGGACTATGGTTAACTGCTCCTCAGATCTCTGCAGGGTAAATCCAGACAGCTAGCTAGACTATCTGTCCAATCTGAGTTTTCTGTTGCACGACTAAAACTACTTTTGAATGTTCCACCAAAAAAAAATTCCTTCCTGAGACTATTTTGCAGAGGCACCGTTGCTCCGTCTGGTGTTTAGCTCCGCCCCAGACGATTGTGATTGGTTTAAAGAAATGCTGATAAACCAGAGCATGTTTTTCTCCCACCCAGGAATGCTGTGTGGACTAGCCAGACCCTCCTCCGCAGTGCTGTGGAGGAAGGTCTGGCAGAGCGAGACTAATAATGGAGTAACAATGAACAGTCCTTGTTGGGACAATGGAGTCCACACAGAAGTTTATGTCTATATGCACTCAGTAAGCCCATCATGTCCCTTCTGTGCGTCTCACTGAGTGCATTCCAGTCAGCCATCTTAAAACATCCCCGCTGTGATTCAAAAGACTCCTCAGACCATCTCCTCACTGTTCTGGCTGTTCTGGTGGTTAGAGGCTGTCACTTAAACGTACAATATGTAATTGTACCCACTGTAGCATTAGCATTATTGCTTGTCAACCAGCACATCGTAGTAACGTTAAGCTGTATCTATCGATATTGAAATATATCAATACATAAGGTCTCTGCTGTATTACTGTGTTGCAAAGTGGCATGTAATTAATGACCAAATGACGCTGTGTGGCAGAAAAAAAAGCTGTATTACGGTTACTGCGTATAACGCTTTCTGAGATATTGTATGATTTCCAATTACTCTCGAACGTATCATCTGGGTTCCCGTGTTTTGACGAAAGTTAGAGGAACCAGAGGGGTCAAAGGTTATATGACGCCACTGACAGGCGACTAAATGAGACGTCCCGCGTCATTAAAATAAAATGACAGATTTCTCTGGGTTTGAACATTGTTGGAAACATTTGGGATAGAGTAACAACTCAACAAAATATATAACATAGGTATAGTTGTTTTTAGACATTTTAATGCAGAAATGTTACATATTGTACCTTTAACCAGGGCCACATAGCAGGAACTGAGGTGGATCGGGTTGTGGTCTGACCTGCCCAGAGGGGGGAAGGGAGGAAGAGCTGTATGCCTCCATACATATACCTATACCTCCTATACCTGACCTTTGTTTTAAATACAATGAGGCTAAAGGAACATGTAAGCACTGTGTCTGGAAATTAAAAAAATCCTGAGGGAGGTGATCAATAAAACTGTTCATCTTGTCTGTGACCATTCCACTTGACCCTGAGATGATTTTGCTGCACCTGTATCCAACCAATCTGAATCTGAAACCCCCAAGAATATAAATGTGTTGATTTTGCTATACTGCAGGCAAAAATAGCTCTCATCTGGAAGAAAATGGAGGCACCTACAATTGGTGCTTGGATCAAGAATATGGCGCAATGCATTTTCATAGAGAGATTAACATTCATATTAAAAAAACAAATTAGGGGTGTATGAGAAAATCTGGAAACCATTTGACCAGTTTATTAAAAAAAGAGACATAGGGGAGCTTCTACAGAGGGAAAATGCGGGACAGGATACCTAAAATTCAATAAGTGGTGGGCCCCAGAAGGACTGGGGCATGTCTTTAAAGGGTTACAGAAGAGGTGCAATTCCTGTTTGTTTTTGTATTTGTGCCTATCATGGTTAAAGCTCAGATCGGGCCCAAAAAATCAAGACTGATCCTACCCGAGCCTGTGCACATTTTGTCCGAGCCCGGCCCGGCCCGACACATTAACTGTAATTATGAGCCAGAGCCCGATTTACACATATTCCCTCCCTCAGCCGAATAGTGTGGGTAACAGATTAAGGCAGCAACACAGTCAAAGCCCTGTGACCATATAGGAGACTTTCTTGTCTCGCTCACCTAATTAATACTACTGTCCTTCGCCACGGCACGGTCTGCATGCCAACTCACTGGCCGACAACGCGACGGATATAGGACAGACCATATCTGCTGCTAAAGGACTCATGAGATATCTGAAACAATCTGGCCTGGTTGCGCAATTATGGAAGACAGTGCTACAGATGGGGGAGACACGATTCAGCACAGTTTACCTCACACTCAAGTCAGTGTAGGACTTCCACCCAGAGCTACGGGAGAAGCTGGATAGGCAGAGCTTTCTCCCCACCCAATTAGGCTAATAAAGTAATGATTAAAAAGAATAGTGGAAGGAGGATAGTGGCACGAAATATCGGCCTGACCATGGCCCGCGGGCTCGGTCTCCGGCATATATAGACATACATGTAAAACAGTCATACAATTTTTGTTTTCTGATAAGCTGAATGTTATTCCCAATGCCTGTGTAACCTGTAATGTAGCTACGTAACATGCAACGCGTAACGTATCTGCTTCGTGCGGCCACATGTAAGAGAGGACAACAAACATGTCGACCACACCGCCGGCTGCTGTGCCCTTATTTAAAAACAACAAATGGTCTAAATTAGGGAGGCAGTAGCAGAGATTTTAGTCCTAGGAGCAGTTTGTTCTTTCTGCAGCTGGTTTTGTTCTGACACGGTTCAACTTTAAAGCCGATAAAAACCATGGTCCGAAGCTAACTCTTTTTCAGACTTTGTTGACTTTTTATGACAAAATCCAGATGATAACAGAGAGGATTCAATAGCAAAAAGCATGATTAGCCTGCTGCTGGTGAACTATAGCAATGCCTCCATGTTTGACAGGACATTTGTACAGGAAATTGGATGTGAAATAGACAAACCCATGTTGTCAGGTTTGTGCAAAAGTTAGCCATTTCTCAATTGTCAGCCAATGTGAGACAGCCAAACACTCTAAGACCAATTGACAACAGGCATTATTAGCTGTTATCGAAGGCTGCATCACAGCAGCAAATGTTAATCCCCATAACTAATGCTACTACATGCACTCAAGCTATCATTCACTGCTGCATTAGGCTGTATCGATAACTGCACCCGTGGCCTAATAATGGCCTTGTAAGGAATAATTCATGATCTCAAGAGTAACTTAATGCACACCAGCAACACCCACAAATGAAATGCAAAGCCCGGAGCTTAAAGGCAGCAGAAGATGTGTTATTATAACCAGGGCACATACCTTTTTAACCAATAGCTTTAACAGCTTAATCACTAACTGACCTAACAGATGTTTACTCAGCTAAGAAGTTTAAGTATGAGTGTGAAAAGAGCCTGCTTGCTTTCAAACACACACTGTAAGAAAAAAATCCATAAGAAAACAGATAATGTCCTGGCAGAAAGTTACCAGTACCTTTTCTGTTAGGTTTACAGACATTTCTGTTAATCCAAAACGGGAAAATTCTGTAGATTTACAGTTCATCCTCTGAATCTTTAACGGAGATTTCCGTTAACCAAAATCCAAATACGGAGAAACAAATGTGAAAAATAATTATAGAAAATTCCTTCATATTAGCACTGTATATTAGCCCGGATTTTTCTATTGCAACTGATGATGATCGAAGGTGGGCAGCCAGCCAGTCAGGGATTGTATCCATGCTGCTGCACTAGCAACTCTTACTACACTACAGTAGGTGTTCAGACAAAAAACATGCAAAAGGCTGCATTGGTAGGGGGGGGGGGATGAGCATTACGTTACAATTGACCAGGAAACCAGTGACAGAGGTAAAGATGCCTGTATTGTCATTTCTAAGCTTTAGGGGTGTTGAAATGAATCCTTGCATCAATGCATCGCGATGCAGACGTGGACGGCTCTTCATCAATGCAGTGACAGACCATAATCAATTACTGCTTACTGTTTTTGCCTTTTGTCTGTTGTCTGCCGTGCAGATACAATAAAAAGGGGAGTTCATACATATCTGACTGCTTGAATTTGTTGATGAAAACCATGTGTAGCAATATATAATAATACTGAGGAGGTGATGCATCGTGCATTGGCGGAATCGTTGACAGAATAATCATAATCGAATCAAATCGTGAGAGCAGTGAAGATTCACACCCCTACTAAGCATACACAGAAACAAAATGTGTCCTCTGCATTTAACCCCTCCCATACATAGGAGCATTGGGCAGCCGCAGGCTACCGGCGACCAAATCCAGTCTATCTGCCAGGGCCTTATGTGGCACTGACAGAAGCACTAACCTAACATACATGTTTTGGTGGAGGGAGGAAACCAGAGGAAACCTGTGTGAACACGGGGAGAGCATGCAAACTCTAAACAAATGGCCCTGTCCAGAGCGGGGAGCAACCCTAGTACTCAGCAGTGCTCACTTGCTGTGAGGCAACAGTACTCAGTGCTCAATCAATAGCGTTTTAACAAGTGGTTTGTAAAAATGTCATGGCTAACTGCCTGTTGTGATGCTCAGGCACTGGTCTGCTCTCCTTGTCTCCTTTTCCAAATCAAAGGAACAGACCACGTCTGGATAAATACTGGTGTCAATGACCTAAAGCACCTCTTTGAAAAAAAAGACCCACAAAATTCAATGAAATTGGCTATTTTTGGAAAATTAAATATTGCAAGTAAACATCTGAAAGAGAAAAAAATGTGCATTGATTTATTCATTCATAATCTTAAGACATGTTTTGTAGTTATTGATAGGAACCAAAAAGGGACAGAGCTAACAGTTAGAAACTGTTGAATGAATGTGATGATAATTATTTTACAATTCAATTAACAAATACTCCCTGCATCATCAAGTATCTAAAGTCATTACAACCAGTGTGGGTGTGCGTGTGTGTGTGTATGCGTGTGTGCGTGTGTATGCGTGCATGTGTGTGTGTGTGTGTGTGTGTGTGTGTGTGTGTGTGTGTGTGTGTGTCTGTGGCTGCCGTGTGGATCAGTGTGTATACATGTGGAAGCAGCTGGAGAAATCTTTCTCCTAGATTCAGAGAGCAACAGAAGTGTGGTTATACTTGGGACTTGCTATTTGTCTCTCTCTTTCTGTGGCACTCTCCCTCCCTGATTCCTCTGCTCACTCACCCGTTACCTTTTTAATTTACCTTCTCATGTCTGTCTTTTCCCAAATCTTTCCAGTTCCCTCTCTGTTTCAATCTGCCGAGCCTTAACAGAAAAAAAATCCATGATTAACCTTTTAAGGAAGAGAGGTTGAGGTGGAGTTAGGTGGTGTGTGAAGAGTTAACAGAGGCCGAGACTGAGCGTTATCCTAGCTGGGAACTAGAACAGAGGTTCTGATGCAATAGTTAGATTTTTAGCAAGGCACAAAAGGAGTGTGAGGGGGCGTTTTAACATGATCAGGCAGATTATGGAGTGGAACTGAAATCAAAGGGAAGAGGAAGATGCAAGGTGTCAGCCTGTCGAGTATTTTGTTAATTAATGTTGTTTAATTTCAAGTTTCGTACTCAAGCCCAAATAAGTGTGTAATATTATTCAACATTACTTCTCTCAAGATTTCCTGAGATTAATTCTCCTTTCTGAAATCAATGCTATGTTTGAAATCAATGCTTAAGGCCACGGTCAGACTGCCTGTGTCCGCCGTCCGACGGTCCGGCAAAAACGCAAGTCTTTCAATTCATCTAAAAAAAAAAAAAAACACAGCAGGAAAAGTTGAGACCCACTCAACTTTTGGATAAACGCAACCCTACGTCTCGCTGAGTTGGCCAGTCATGTAACCAGAGATCAGACTTGTCAGTGTGTTTTGAGCTATTGTATGAGGCGGTGTGAGAGTCCCGTACAGGAAACATGGCTGCCTCTATCGCTGCCACAAGAACGTTTTAAAACACTATTAAGGTGAAAAACGAAACACAAACTGAACTGCCCGGGAGTTTGTGTAATAGCTGAAATTTTCCATCAACAACAAAGCACTCTGTGGTCCCTATCTTGGACCTGGCGCAAAGCCTGATGCAAGTGTCTTTGCTAGTTTAAGACCGACGCAGTTGTCAATTTTCCATCCAGCACCCGCGTCGTTTAAATAGCAAATGCACCTGCGCCCATTTTTCCACCCATGGGCATGCTGGTCTTACAGGGAGGTGTGTTCAGGTGTATTCTGGGCATGCTGGTCTTACAGGGAGGTGTGTTCAGGTGCATTCTTGGTGTATTGCTATCTTGAGGCAGCGGAAAGTGATTGCGTCATTGACCAACAAAAACCTGGTCTAAAGTCAGTAACGTAGCATTTTGTTGTTATTTTAACAGAGCATTAGTAAAATGCTCCTAGGCTCGTACACAGCACGCACACACTATGCTTGTTGCACACACAGGGACGCACAGCAGCACACACACATGCAGAAGATTACAAATAAAAATATTACGGTGCAAATCCTCCATCATAACAGCAATGCACCAAGGTCCAAACGCGCCTGGCTTTTAAAGGGAATGGGAGATGACACTCTGATTGGTTTATTGCATGTTACGCCCCAAAACACACCTAGGAATTAATGAATTGTCAATTATTGAACAACAATTAATGAATGACACTAAGTACAACCCTTTTGAACCATGCGCCCGGCGCACGGACCCTTTTTTCTGCCGTCAAACTAGCAAAAGTGGATTTGGACACGCCCTAAACTTCACGCCGTGTGCTTAGATCGTTAAAACAGGGCTCTATGTCTCACTCCTCTTTTTTCTTTTTCTCTCCTGTGAAATAAAGCTGCCTTCAAGTGCGGTCGGAAACATCGAGATCTATAAACACTCTGACGGAAAACAGTAATTGTGAAATATAAAGTCTACTTGTGCTTTGTTGGGGGGTATCGGAACAAAACAAGACGTCGCACAAATGGGCCGTTTCACTCCCCTCAGCCGTAACACCCTGCGATAAAATCGCTGGATCACTTTTCTTGGTGTGAATGCCCACTAACAGCTCTCTGTGTAGGGGAACTACATACTGTATGTATCCTGTATGACAGCAGTCAGTTTTTCTAAGTGTAATGGCAACTGCAGTATCATTTCTCACTAAGAGCAGTGTCTGCTGAGGCAGTAAGGACGAAGCAGAAAGGGCTGAATATTGGCAAGAGTGTCGGTTAGCTGTTGTCTCTGTGCGTGACCAGGCATCAGTGAGCGAGCTCAGAGGTAGACTGAGAGGATTATTAGCTGGGATGGACCTCCAAAGTCAGGGTCAAAGGTCCTGCGGCAGTTACGGGAGGACGGGCAGAGGACAGAGAAGGACGGTTGTATTATATATGCGTGCGTTTTTCAGCTTTTGTGCAGGCATCTTGGCTGGTACATGGGCCTGTTTTTCATTGGTGCATGCAGGAGAGAAGCTGTCCTTACCAAGTGTTAACCCAGTACCATTTTCTTTGTACTGTATAAGCAAAGTGTTAGTGTTACATCTCAGTTAGGTTAGGTACTTGTAGGAATTGTGCAATGATGACAGATTCACACATTTGTTTACAGTAAATAAATAATAGTCAAGTTCATAAAGTCATTTTCTTTGCATTCATTTGATTCCCAATCAAGATACACTGGTAATAATTGCTTTCCATTGTTATTATGTACTTAAAAACAGTTCTGAAATGCAAAATAATAGAATTTTAATTGTGATAAAACATGTGATTAATCGCGATTAACTATAGAACTTCAGCAATTAATCACCCCTCACATGTTAGTAAATATTTCATTATATCTTTTAATGGGACAACACTGAAGAAATTACGCTTTCTACAATGTAAAGTATTAAGTGTACAGCTTGTATAACAGTGTAAATGGGCTGTCCCCTCAAAATAACTCAACACACAGCCATTAATGTCTAAACCGCTGGCAACAAAAGTCAGTACACCCCTCTGTTAAATTCCCATAGAGGCAGGCAGATTGTTATTTTGAAAGGCCAGTTATTTCATGGATCCAGGATACTATGATCCTGATAAAGTTCCCTTCGTCTCTGGAATTAAAATAGCCCCCCCACATCATCACATACCCTTCACCATACCCCCACATCATCACATCCCCTTCACCATACCTAGAGATTGGCATGGGGTACTTTCCATAAAATCATCTCTCAATGCAAATCAAACCAGCTATTAGGCTAACTGAAATAAAACCATGCCAATCTCTAGGTATGGTGAAGGGGATGTGATGATGTGGGGCTATCCCATCACACCCTGCTCTATGATGACAGGTTTCTTTTAATTCAATCAGAAGAGACTTTGTTGCAAATATGCAAAGGTTTATTTGTACATATGCATAATATGAAATGTACAGAGACTTTGGAGATGAGACTCCATCATTATAAAAATAATTTTAAAGGGGTAGAAAAACCAAGGCATATCACCCCGATGGAGACACATGTGGTGGTGGTGAAGGAGCCCGATGACTGGACCGAAGGAGCCGACGGGAGCGGTCTGCCAGAGGAGGACCCAGGGTGCCGTGGGTGACAATGATTGGACGTGGAAGGGGAGGAGTTGCATGCTTTGCCTAAAATGACAACGGGCAGCAGCAGCGAGAAGAACAGATCCACATCAACTCCAGCTTGAGAACATTGTTTGGGTACCCAGAGTTTACTAAAAAGAAAGGTTTTGAACAACTCACCGTAGCTCTTGTTGTTTCCGGTCGCTACCACCTCGGCAGTCAAAACGAGTCAATATCAAAACAAGTAGCCACAGATTTAGTATATCCCTTGGTCACCGGTGGAGTTAAGGTGTAGAGTCCCTGGTGATACTTGGAGCAAAGTCTCATGTTGTGTCGAGCCTTCTTAGTGTTTTAAAAATAGCTATTTTGAGGCTATAAAAGTGCCCCTAGCACTCCCAAAAGGCCATTTGACCGAAAAACAAAAATACGGTCAATCTTAAAAGTGGCGCTTCCGTCCTAAATATGCTTTTAAACTAAAGTTTGACTCGGGTACATTCACAAAAAGACCCTAGGTTGCATTTTGGCGAGAGTTACGCTATAACTGAAAAGTGAGCACCTCGAAACAGCTGATCAGTCTTAGGAAGAGAGAGAGGTGGATGAAGTTTAGAAGTCTTCCTGAAAGAATTTACGCTGAGCTTCATATGTGACATTTTGCAAAAGCCATAAACACTTTTTCCTTTAGACATGGTCAGACGCACTTGCTACGAAGTCATTTTTAATGTTTTAAGTATACCCCGGCTTTAAGGCTGAGTTCCAGATAGAAGTGGCTCTACAGTCAAGCAAAACACAGGATTTTGGTAGGAAAAAAGCTGGAAGTCCTCGTCAATGGGTGTATCCAAAGACTTTTGAGGCCTTGAATTCAGTTAATCAAACATCAAGACATTTGAGGACTTTGTTAGGACGTGAAGACAACCTGGCATTCACAAGATGTCTACAACTTGAATTAGAAGGAGGCGATCATATGTTTTCCCCTCATCTTTTAGCATCTGACTGCGCCATACATCAGACAAAACTGTAACTTCCCCTCCATCTTATAGCCGTGACCATCCTTCCTGTGATGCTCTTCCAGAAGTCTGATGGCTCCACATGACGTTATAATCATGTCATCCGAATCGAATCCCCATTTCTTTTCTCTTTTTAAATGAGCGCTGCGTGACATCGTGAAACACTTAACTGCAGCACTCTACAGGAAAATCCACTTCGCCTATCATCAGCTATCTGGACATCAGATTTGTCTCTCTAATCAACATTCAAGGGCCTAATGGACATTCCTTGGTTTCTGCAAGACTATCAAATAAGAGGAGGAGGTTTTAATCTCCCCAATTACTCTGTATCTCCTGGTAATACAATCAACCCGCGCAGACACGATGGCAAGCCTTCAATGACTGCAAATTAAAAACAAATGCCTGGGAATAGTGAATTGTCTGCTGTTCTGCGCTCTCAGCTCTTTGCCGAAGCGCTGGGGGAGAGAGAGAGAGAGGCTGAGAGAGGAAGCTGGAGAGTAGGAAAGAGAGAGAGAGAGAGATAGATTAGAAGAAATCCCTCAGCAAGTCAGATGAGGGAGCCGATAAAACGTTGTTGTTTTTTTTTTGGAACGGAATTCCACACCACCATGAAATAGGATTTTCTGCCCCGAATCAAGAAAATGCCGGAGCTCCGATCGCCATTTCTCCCTCCTCCTTTCTTTCTTTCCTTTAATCTGATTTGAAGGTTTTAATGGGAATAAGGAAACGATTTGGGGTTGCTGGATCTCGCTCATCTCTCATTGCCTGAATGCTCATAGATGTAACTGTGATCCTGCATTTATGGAAAGTGCTTTCTTAGCTGGCTTCTCCGTCGATGAATCAGTGGTTTTGGATGTGAGGCTGTGAGGCTGTGAGGCAGGCCTCTCCTGGCACTAATGTCAGGCCAAACCCTGCGTTCTCTTTACACCCCATCTACTGACTCACCTCACACCGGAGCCAGAACCACAGAGGCGGTTGGAAGCTAGGAGTGCAACCTGAATGTGAACTGTGGGTGTAGAAAGATGGAAAGGAGATGAAATTGGTATGAAAGAGATGAAAAACACACTGGCAGCAAATCAGATTGTAGTTTGAATGCCCGGCTGCTGCTCTCTCTGCCTCTCCAAGTCCCACTTTGCTTTCCTGGAAATCAGATGCTGTCTGTGTAGCGCTCTCAGTGCTGCAGCTCGCCTCCGGATTCAGCTGGATCCAGTCTGCAGAGCCAGCAAATAAATCTCGCCATCACATCTCCTTTCTTTCCCTCTTCCTCTCTGACCCTCCATCTCTCCATCTTTACTCTGCTGTCCTTGTAACCTTCTCCTGGCTCTGCTTCCCACTTAGGAACAGCAACATAAACCATGATTATGTGCTGTCGGAGCGTGCTGCAACGCCCGGGAGTAGGGGGATTAGGAGAGAAAAGGAGGTGAAGAGAAACTAAGTTGGTACTGCACGAGAAGAAGAGAAAAACTGGCTGCTAAGATACAAAAAAAGAAAGAAAATGGAGATAAATGTGCTTCAGGACAACAAGACTCAGAGTGTACTGTACAGCCATGCTGGTAGCTCTGTGAGGCTGCACAGCGGTGCTTGAGGGGAAATGCTAACTTCAGCATGCTAACTAACTGCTCATAGTGCCACTGCTAAAATTCTAATGCTAAGCAGCTGCAATCTTTAACATGTTCAACATTTGTGTGTGTGTGTTGTTGGTTTGAATAACACTTGTAACACTTTACGGTACAGGTACATGAATTATCATGAATTCATGCATTAATTAATTGATGTAGGCCTATGTATTATTATGCATTATGTAATTAATGATTTTGGTATTACCGAATCCCTAATATCCCATGAATCATCAGGAATTGACGTGCTCATAGTCTGTCATTCGTGACCTCATACATGAACAACACAAATAAAGCATTAGGTACGTGGGCACATCATTATGAATTATTAAGCTGACAGCATGATTATTTATTTTTCTGCAAAAAAATGTGGTCATCACTGCGCAAATTCTGATTTGAACACAACTTGTGCATAATGATGTAGCCTAATGCTTTAGTTGATGTGTTGTTCGTGGATGAAGTCATGAATGAGAAGCTATGAACTCATGTCAATTCCTGATGATTCATAAGATATAAAGGAATGAAGTAATGCACAAATCATGAATTAATTCATGCATGAATTCATAATTCATGTACCCTTACTGTAAAGTGTTACCATAACTTGCCTGTGGCAGCAGTTCCAAATAATTCATTTAGTGCCATGCAATGAAAAATACCTTTTCACAAAGTTTTTCACAAGTTCAGTGGATGCATTTTCCAAAAGAATGCTTTAATTCTGAAAAATAAAGTTGGTCCCACACGAAACTCACTCAATGTCTTAATATTATTTCTTAGATATGTAGGCTACATACCAAGAACATTCATGAATATTAACTGAGATACCCCATTATGTTGTGAGCAGTAGGGCTATGGGTGCTGTTGGCAAACTTATGTTTAATCTGTCTGTGTCTATCTCTGAACTGGGCTGGCACATGTTCATGTTAAAAAGTGTGTGCATGCATGTAGCACATTGAATCCTTAGGATGAACTGTATCTGTGGATAGCTGCCTTAGAGACTGACTACCCTATAGGCCAGTATGCCTATTATCAGTGGGGATTTATATTTTCTAACAATGTGTTGGATTTATGTTAAGACTTTTTAATTTTTGAAAAAAACTTAAAAGATTAACAATATTTTGGAGGCCCCCCTGCTTTGACTCTGAGGACCCCTTAGGGGTCCAGGGCCCCCTGTTGAAGCCCCCTGATGTAAAGGGTTCTGACTCATGTAGATCACCATGTCCAACTTCAACATGCAAGGCTATCCGAAGAACGAGGCTGGTAGAAAGTGAAAAAAAGGTTTATTCCACGGATGTGTTAAAAAAAAAGAAGAAAATAAACAATAAGGGTATCCATATACAGTACAGTGGTGGGATATCCAAAAACTGACCTTGTGCTAAAATTGACTTTCTTATAAGCAAAAATACAGTCTACAATCAGCGGTCAGAAAAACTGTTGCTCCACATCCTGCTCTGTTGAAGCCTAAGCTACTTTGGACAACTCAAAATTGTCCAATAGCTGGACGGACTAGTGGAGCGTGAGTTTTAATAGGGCAAAAACACACACCAAAGCACATTCTACAACATTACCTGAATTCTAATGTATATTGGACTACATATTTGAAATGTCATAAAACGATTTACCTTTGCAATAAAAAAATAAAATACCCAAAACTATAAACAATACAACATGTGTCATTTCTGTTCTCAGATCTCTCAGCATCTTGAGGATGAACCCATTTGGTTTCTGACTGTTTGACTGCTGGATTTGGTTACTCAATCAGAACACCTTTCACTTTCAAGTGAATTATTATTATTATTATTATTATATTGGTAGCCTAGTTATCATCCTATTGTATTTAACTGAATAAATAAATACTATATGACTACGACATAAGTTGAAGATGCACATGGCAGACAATAAATAATCTGGATACATATGAAACTAAGGTTTTTCCACATTTGTCAAACCCATGTATGATGTTTATGAGTGCATACACATACGCAGAATACTCCATAACCCTGATCATGACCTGGAGTGCACATGTAAAGTCACTCTTGAAAACAAAAGGAGAACACTAACAGAATGAGCTGTAATTGAAAAAAAATAAGAAAAGTTGATAAACAAAAGAGGGTGGAAAAAGAACTGAAGAATAATAATTCCCCGGTAACCGTGGTGATGGTGGCAGAGCTCCAGGTGATGCTAATCAATCCCATCCGTCTTCTTTAGCGCCGCTGCTAAAGTACGTTAGCGAAGGCCTTGGAACAAATCACACAGAGTACAGGTAGATAAATAAATAAATGCTCGATTTAGAGGATAAATCTTCTCCTGGGCAGAGAGGTGGCAACATGGAAACCACAGCTCCGACCCGGATTTACAGCTCTGCGTTTGTCATCCTGCCGAGTAGAGCATTACCAGGAAAAAGGACCTGTAGCTGGAAGCTGTGGAAGAAGTCCTTGAGTAAAAAGCCATGAAACAGCAACAGAACAGTGTGGTGTATATATACAGATCTACTTACTCCACCTTTATTGAGCTGTGAGCACCTGCAGTATGAAGGTAGCACTCGTGTTTCCTCACTGATGCATGGATTAACACAAATGAATGCATCATTTAAAGCTGCAGACAGCAAAAGCTGTATCAAACATAAAAACACCCTTTTTAATGGCCTGAATCACAAAGTGGATTGCACCACTAACTGAGATTTAAATCTACCACACAGTAATGGATTACAAAACAAAAGCTTCCCCAGATCAGCAGAGAAAAAGCTAAACTCATACACTGATCTTTTCCTTCTCTTATCACTTTGGCCTTCCCTGGTATAAATCATCTCCATCATCTCCAGGTCCCAACAGAGTTACATATAGGCTCTACAAAAACACACCAGATGTCCTGCGATTCCTCTGGAAGCTGATGAGAGTTGTGTGGCAAAAGAAGGAGATACCAACGTCCTGGCGGAGAGCCGGAGGGATTCTAATCCCCAAGGAAAAGGACTCATCAGAGATTGGGCAGTTCTGCCAGATCAGCCTTCTAAACGTCGAGGGAAAAATCTTCTTCAGCGTGGTTGCTCACAGATTGGCAGGATACCTGCAAAGAAACAACCTGATTGACACGTCAATCCAGAAAGCAGGCATCTCAGGCTTCTCCAGTTGTGTAGAACACGCTAGTGTCATATGGCATCAGATCCAGGTCGCCAAAAAGGAGGGAACAAATCTTCACGTGGTATTCCTGGATCTCACGAATGCCTTTGGCTCAGTCCCTCACAGCCTCCTGTGGACAGCCTTTGACTACTTCAGGGTACCAGCAGCTCTCACAACCTTTGTCAAACCTGTGAAGAGCCTAGGTCGGTGGTATGATGCCTCCCTTAAAGACAAAGAGCAAGTAGAACAGCTCAGGAAGGAGGTAGCCAGCGGCCTGGAGAACATCGACAGAACCTTGCTTCCTGGCAAGCTGAAGCTCTGGTGCATGGAGTATGGACTACTTACACGTCTCCTGTGGCCGCTAACCCTCTATGAAGTCCCGCTCTCAAAGGTGGAAAAGCTGGAGAGACTGGTTAGCTCATATGTAAGGAAGTGGCTTGGCCTTCCCAGGTGCCTCAGCAGCATTGGGCTTTACGGCAAAGGGATGTTACACCTGCCCATTTCCAGCCTGGCAGAGGAGTACAAGTGTGCCAAAGTCAGGCTCGAGATGATGCTACTGGATTCGAGCGATCCATTTGTAGCCCAAGCTACCCCCATCTTGGCCACCGGGAGGAAGTGGACTCCATTGGCTGCAATTGAGCAGGCAAAGGCAGCACTCAGACACATGGGCCGAGTGCGGGAGGGGAGGAGTGGTCTTGGCCTTGGGGTCAGTACACCAGCGTGGAGCAAGGCTCCACCATTTCAAAGACGCAAGCTGGTGGTCCAGGAGGTACGTCGGGAGGTTGGAAGCAAGAAGGTGCGCCCAAGCTGTGGCGCAGGCAAAGCAAGGGCAGTGGATGACATGAACGGAGTGGAGAAGAGGAAGATCTCCTGGAACGAGCTGTGGGAGACGGAGGTATTCAGGGCGTGCTTTACCATCAGGGCTGCCTACGATGTCCTGCCTTCCCCCGCAAACCTAAGCCAGTGGTATGCCAAAGACCCCACATGCCCTCTATGTCCAAGTCCAGCAACACTGAAGCACATCTTAGTGGGCTGCAAGACCAGCCTCACCCAAGGCCGTTATACCTGGCGACACAACCAGGTCCTTAAGTGTCTTGCAGCAGTGCTGGAAAGTCGACGGACAAGTGTGAATGCCCTTCCTCCCCCGTCATCTCGGTGGCGGCCAATACCATTTGTTTGGGAGGGCGAGGGTCAAGCCAGCCTCATCACTGTAAGACCAGACACTGGGCAGCTGGTCAGAGCACGAGACTGGAAGCTGCTGGCAGACTTGGACAAGAAACTCTGCTTCCCAGCTGAGATCGCAGCTACCAACCTGCGACCAGACCTTGTTCTGTGGTCAGCCTTGCTCAAGCTTGTTTACATCATCGAGCTCACCGTGCCCTGGGAGGGTGCAGTGGAGGAGGCCTATGAACGGAAAAGGCTGAGGTACGCTGAACTTGCAGCCGACGCACAACAAGAAGGCTGGAATGCGAAGGTATGTCCAGTGGAAGTAGGTTGCAGAGGGTTCGTAGCCACCTCAACATCTAGGCTACTCAGGGAGATGGGAGTGCGTGGGAAGGCCCATCGTCAGGTAGTCAAAGACCTCTCCAGGGCTGCTGAAAAGGGGAGCCAGTGGCTGTGGATAAAAAGAACGGCCTCGCCTGGGCCTTCAAGTGAGTTGATGGCATCTAGGGAGTGAACCTGGGAAGCTGGGATTCACTGCTAAACCCTCTGGAGGTGTCGTGGGCCTATCAGCGAAACACCTAAGAAGGAGGGCGCCCACTTGACAACACAAAGGGTGCCATCACTCAATTGATCGTGATATCTAGTCCTATACAACAGATCACACTGACTGGCCAGGTTAGTAGTCACAAGTATGCTTCGTCAAATTGCATTACAGGATTTGTTGAAGGGCTACTCCAGTGACTTTGCATTACACATCCATAAAGTTGGAGCGCCCAAATTTGAAGCAGCAGAGGTGAAGATAACCTCACTTTTATTCCATGGTATGGGTCCAAAAACTCTGCTTCCTACATTTCCCATGATGCAACTTGAGAGCGTCTTTCTTTCGTTCTCTCGGCAAAGAAGTCTCCCTATAGTGGGAGCGACCGAATGGCCGGCAGCTGGCTCGTTAGCTAACATTAGCTTACTAATTTCACCCACCCAACATTCCTTCATCATACACTGGTTGCAGAAAATTTGCCAAACTAAATTGTCACTCAACTGGCGATAGCAACATGCTTTCCTTTGATTTGACAAGAATGAATTAAACATTACGTTGTTACATTTTACTAATTTAGAGGCTGGCTGGCTGGCTAGTAAGCTAGCGTGCTTGCTAGGGGGCTAATTGTTTAGCTGTGCAGAGAGAGAGGTCTATTGGTCTTTAGCTAGGCTATATTAAATATCACGGTATAGGATAGTAGTTTATTAACGTAAGTTTATTTTGTAATGTGTAGGTTTGTAGAGATCTTTTAAAAGACATGTTATTGTTTGAATTAATGTACCTACACAAGTAGTTATGTGTATCTCGTTGTACGTTTGCTATCTTATGGACATAATGTGCAAAAATAGTTATTCCAATGGTTCAAACCGGTGTGTTTTTAGAAGGAACATTCAAACGTAATTTTTGACCAGTTTTGACAGCTCTAAAAATGAAAGGAGCCTTGTGTGTGGCTGTCACAGCCATTTATTTGTTTTCCTCACTCTCGTTTTCAAGCTGAACAGCTAATCAGATGAATCGCCGACACATGAAAAAAGACAGACGAAGGCCTACGCTTGGCGACGGTGACGGACATTCCACACAGACTAGGCCGACGGTCGGTTGCAGTCGGCCCAACTAGGCCGACGGTCGGCTTGGTGTGTCAGGGCCTTAACGCTCACACTCCCAGTTAGTTAAATCATTTCCTAATTGTATAGTTTTAATTACAGGGGAAATAACAATCTCCTTAAAGGAACTGCTCCATTTAAACCCAGCTAAATATAGGTCCTTATAAATAAAGGGCCCACAGGAGCCTTTCATAAATTGGCGCCACTAGAGGTGGCAGGAAATACGACCCACAGGAGCGTTTTGACGTGATGAGAAGTGCAGCTTTAATGTCGAACCGATCAAGGTTTTATTCATATGAATATAGTTTAGTTTAGTTTAATTTTATTTCTGTGTCATGCCAAACATTTGGCCCATCCCACATGAGATTACAAGACACCACAAACTTATTTATATATATATATATATATATATATATATATATATATATATATATATATATATATCATATATATATATATACATATATATATACACATATACACATATACATGCACATATACATACACACAGCGCACACACACACACACACACACACACACACACACACACACGATCTACGGATCGTCTCGGTAAAGAGCTTTTTTCCTCTTCTCCCAGGCTTTCTCAAGATAACTGGCTAAGTTATATGTTTCGCATGTAAAAACAGATAATAATAAATATATAATATAAAATAATAAAAAGGGCAGTAGAAAACAACAGATCCGTTTTTCCTCTTCTACATTAACATATCATCCTGTTTCAATAGTCAAAGGTAAAACACCAGATCTCAACTGAGCACATAGAGATCTTTGCCTCTTAGACAAATTATATACAACATAATTCTCTGTCATATTCAGGTTTTATCATCCAAAAAATACAAAACACAGATTCTTTAAACAAACCAATATTCAGCTTTTCATTATTAAGAACGGTCCACGTAGAGTCTTAAGATACTATGTTACACAGGCTCTGTATTCTGCAGACCACTCCACCTCTGTCTACTTTTAAAAACTCACTTGCCCTACCCCTCCATGAAGTACAGCTGAGCTGACGGTGCGTACAAACTATATCCCAACATAGGGCCTACTGCAAATGACACTGTATGTCCCCAAACATGACAAACAAAATGTTGTGGAACAGAAAAAACAACCAAAGATATTTATAAGCTATCATTTTATTTTCATCGCAGTTTTAAAGCTTCACCACCAAGGGGTGCTGCAGCACCTGCAGCATCCCCACTTCCCGCACCTATGCACTTGAAAGTCAGCGACTGCTAACGATATTAAGAATCTACAGCCATGCAGGTTTATTAAGACACGTTGGTGCATTGGTGCCAAGTTAAATCTTAAAATACTGTATATTAGTTCAACATGTTAGCATGCTAACATTTGCTAATTAGCAATAAATGAAAAAAATGAAAGTTTGACCTGCTAATGGGGACCATGAATGTCTGTTCAAAGTCCTGTGGCTATCCATTAGATGTAGAGATATTTCACATGATAAGTGAAAACTTTGACCTGCTGGTGGCAGTACAGGAAAGGTCAGGGGAATCGCCACAGATGTTAGGATTCATACACTTCTTATTGCAAAATGTCATCTCACTCAGTTGTTAGATATTTCAGTCTTGACTAAAGTGGTGGACCAACAGACAGCCTGGCTATCTGCATGGCTAACAACACATTAGTCTTGCATTGCCAGACTTTCCTCCACAGAGCTGCAAAGGAGGGTCTGGCTAGTCCAAACAGCATCCCTAGATAGGAGGAAAACATGCTCTGGTTCCTCTGCTAAATAGCCTCTGGAAGGAACTGGTTCTGGTTGAACATGTGTACGTTCAAAAGTAGTTTTAGTCGTGCGAGAGAAAACTCAGATTGGACAGATAGTCTAGCTAGCTGTCTGGATTTACCCTGCAGAGATCTGAGGAGCAGTTAACCATAGTCCTCACAAATCCACCAGAGTTTAGAATTACAACTCAAAGAAAGAGGAAGAGGACGGACATCCAGCCGAAGAGAGCGTGATCCGGCAGTGGAACGTTGTGGATATGGACTAACAACACATGAACTGTAAGAAATGAACACTTACAGTCATGTGAAAAAATTAGGACACCCATGCTAAAGTTGACTAAAAAGAGGAATAAAAAAATCATCTTTTGGAAATTGATCTTAATGCCTCAATTAAAAAACTGAGGAAAAATCCAACGAATTTTGTTGAAAATAAATAAATGTTCTTCCTTAAAATACAGGGGGCATAAGTCAGTACACCCCTATGTTAAATTCCCATAGAGGCAGGCAGATTGTTATTTTGAAAGGCCAGTTATTTCATGGATCCAGGATACTATGATCCTGATAAAGTTCCCTTGGACTTTGGAATTAAAATAGCCCCCCACATCATCACATCCCCTTCACCATACCTAGAGATTGGGATGGTTTTATTTCAGTTAACCTAATAGCTGGTTTGATTTGCATTGAGAGATGATTTTATGGAAAGTACCCCATGCATTATTTATTCACAAAGAAAATTGGTGTCCTTAAAGATTTTTCCTCATTTTTTTTAATTAAGGCATTAAGATCAATTTGCAAAAGATGATTTTTTTATTCCTCTTTTTAGTCAACTTTAGCATGGGCGTCCTAATTTTTTCACGACTGTACATGCAGTCAGCTCAACTGCTTTCCAACCCAGCTATGGAGTGATTTATACCTGACCTGGGACATGAATCAACCAATGAAATAATGTTTTGGAAATACTTGTCTTTTTTACTCACAAACAGCAGCATGATGCTTGCTGCATGTTCGGCCCTGCAGTCAAACCACAGGTCCATCCCATCAGCTCTTACACATTATATTGATGAGTGCTCTCCACCAACACATTAACTCTCATTACTGCTCCAGTGAACCGCGTGGCATTTACAAAGACAAATCCCTCTCAGCACAGGCCCACCACGACCTGAAACAAAGATCCCAGTGCTCCACACATACATCAACATCCCCTCGGCAACCTGCAGCTATTGCCGTGGTTTAACACAGAATATCCATTTTTCAGAGGGAACAATTACAAATCATCAAATGTCTCTTATTTTCAAACCTGGGAATTTGATTGCTAAAAACTCTCAATGCAATGCCCTGAATCTGAGAATGGTATTTTTTTTTGCCAGCAATTGGGTTATTTAGACTGAATGTGCAAATGTTCAAATGGTTAACAGCCTAAATCACACTTGGAATAATCACTCAACCGTTGATGAAACAGTACTGTTAGGTAATGTTAAAGTGTTTCATGTTGCCAGGATTTTCAGTGAGAATTACAGTTTGATTAATGTCACAGAGTAACAAAGGGAAGGTGGATCTGGAAAAGAAAGATTTACTTTTGTTATGCTTCCATTTGTGTTTTAAGTCCCACTCCAGACAGTCTGCGGACAAATTGAATTGTCTCTCAACAGAAAAGCTCCAGAATCTACTTCAGGCTGATTGATGTCGCTCAAGTATGTGAAGGAGGAAGAGCTCAATTAATGTATGTGTGTGTGTGTGTGTGTGTGTGTGTGTGTGTGTGTGTGTGTGTGTGTGTGTGTGTGTGTGTGTGTGTGTGTGTGTGTGTGTGAGAGTTGGGGGTGGTGTAATTGAGTTAAAGTCTCCCAAGGCCTGAACTGAATTAAGAGCAGATTAGAGGCCAAGTGCTGAGTGTGTGTGAGAGAGAGTGTGTGTGTGTGTGTGTGTGTGTGTGTGTGTGTGTGTATGTCCCTGCACCTTTGCATACGTGGATCTGAATTGCTCCCCTGTGTGTGAGCATAATGGTATGGTTGAAAGATGATATCAAATGTGGTTCTGAATTTAAAGGGCTGTTTTATTTTGATTTCAATTCACAAGGGCCCATGGGAAAATGGCCCGTGTGTAAAACAATCCATTGATATTCAAGATACGAGAAGGTGAAACTTTAAAGACCCAGAGGGTTTTTTAATCACTGCAATATGAGAGTGAGACTATAAAAGATACGCTCAAGATTAATGGTACAGCATGTCCATATTGCCAACACTCTGCCTAATGCCATTATATTATAGTATTCTCTGCTTAAAGCTGCACTAATCAATATATATATATATATATATATTGATATGTATATCGACAGTGGATCAAATGAAATGTGAAAGGTGTCACTTTCATAGTGAAGAACCCAGAGAGGATGATCTCTCTGCAGTTCCCCTCTGCTCTACAGAGCTTTTTTAACATCTTTTAGCTCATAGTTTTATCCACTGTACTCTCTGGTTCACTCTTAAGGCAAAAATAAAACAAAACTGATGGCCACAGTTGGCCAAAAAGGACATTATTGCAAGTTTTTGTAAAAGGTAGCTCAACCATGTCAAAAAGTGAAAGTCTTGCATTCAAAATTGTACTTTAGTAAAATTAAGTAACAAGCAAAATACACTTAAGGTAAGATTAATTTTTGTACAGCAGAATAAGCCTTGTCAGCGTTTTGTTGTTATTATAGCCTATATTATTGGTTTTTAATTACTAATGCATTAATGTGTAAAGGGCATTTTCTGTTGTCTTTAGTAACGTTAGAGCAGTAAAGGCTGTAGAATTGGACAATGTGCAATGTAACTCATATATGATTAAAATGTAAAAATCTGTAAGGTAAATCCCAACAATAGCTCTCGATTAAATGCAGTGAAGTGGCACAATGTGTACCTATAGAAATATAGTAAAAAAATAAATAAAAATAGATAAAAATGAATGTTCAAGTAAAGTATACACAGCTCAAAATGTTACCTAAGTTCAGTTCTTGGGTAAATGTTGTTATTGACTCAGTTGTTGTTGGCTTGCGTCTGTGCCTGCAGCCTTGGGTGTGTGTGTCTGAAGGAGACTCTACTTTGAAGTGTGACCCAGCTGCCCCATTCATGTCTGCAGTGCACACCAGGTGCTTTGGATGACACAAAGAAGGAAAACCAACGCTCTCTCAAAGTGCACTCCTCCTCACAAAGGCTTTACATTCACGTACAAATCTCCCAGCAACCCTGTCTGCTGTGATCATTGAGGTCAAGCAGAGTATTCTATGAACAAATAATAGATAAAAGACTAGCGATCAAGCTAAAGGGCAGATATATGAGATATGTTTGAAGCAGTGTGAGATGATAAGTGAGGCCTACCAGCTCTGTTCTCTGCACTGGGAGGAAATTCCACTCATAACTATAGGCTAAAATTGCAAAGCACCCAATTTCATACTGCAGTCACTACTAATGTAGTCTCACATTGCCAGACCTTCTTCCACAGCGCTGCGGAGGAGGGTCTGGCTAGTCCACACAGCATTCATGGATATACTACTGATGCTAACCTCCAGTAGGTTATAGAGATAGCATTAACAGAAAACAACAATAAACTGTTAAGATTGTTTCCTCAGCTAACCAACAAGCCATAAATGAACATAGGTGTGGACACATCAGCAGTGGTGGAATGTAACTAATTACATTTACTCAAGTACTGTACTTAAATACAAATGTTGAGGTACTTGTACTTTACTTGAGTCTTTTCTTTTCATGCCACTTTCTACTTCTACTCCGCTACATTTCAGAGAGAAATATTGTACTTTTTATTCCACTAAATTGATCTGACAGCTTTAGTTACTAGTTACTTCACACAGTAAGAAACACATGTAGTTGATAAAATCTGATGTTTTATTCTAAAGTAAACTAGCCAACAATATAACGACCTACAAGTCCAGCTGAGATGATCAGACCATTAAACACACAACTGTTTGGATCCTTTACACTTTCTACAATGGGAGGAGAGTTCTTTTCTTTTAATACTTTAAGTACATTTTCCTGATGATACTTACATACTTTTACTTAAGTAACATTTTCAATGCAGGGCTTTTACTTGTAACAGAGTATTTTTACACTGTGGTATTAGTACTTTTACTTATGTTAAGGATCTGAATACTTCTTCCACCCCCTCACATCGGAGTGAAAAGATCAAATTCAGTTTGTGTTTCCGTTTAAGCTCAGTGACTAAAATGCTGTGTGGGAGTCGTTTATAATTATGTACTGAGTCATGGAGTTTTTGAGGTGCTCTGATTGTCACCGCGTGCTGACTGTGCAGAAAATAACAGTGACTTTTTTTCTTCTACTTTTCTCCCCTAGAGTTGCACTCAAGCTGAGGGCATAAATATTGCATCTAAGTACTGTACTTCAGTACAATTCTGTGGTACTTGTACTTTACTTAAGTATTTCTACTCCACTCTGACAGCTGTAGTTACTAGTTACTTCAATACAAAATATAAATCATCTAATAAATTCTGATATATGATAATAGGATATGCTACCCAGCAGATTATAAACTAATTATAATGAGCTCCAAAGTAATGTACCCATGAATGCATCAATAATTCTGAAATGGGCCATGCTGAGTACTTTTACTTTTAGTACATTTTGGTGCAGCGGTAGCTCAGTCCGTAGGGACCTGGCCTGGGAAGCAGAAGGTCGCCGGTCCAAGTCCCCGTACGGACCAAGTACAGACTGTGGACTGGTAGGTGGAGAGTTGCCAGTTCACCTCCTGGGCACCGCTGAGGTACCCTTGAGCAAAGCACCAAACCTTGAACTGCTCGGGGCGCCTTTAATGGGCAGCCCCCTCACTCTGACACATCTACCTTAGTGCATGTTTAAGGTTTGTGCATGAGTGTGTGTATTTCGGGCTTGTGTGTAATGTGTAATATATATCAACAGAGTGTAAAAATGTAATTACCCCCCTGGGGATGAATACAGTATCTCTTCTTAAGTACATTTTGATTGCAAATCTTTTGTACTTTTACTTCAGTAATGCCTTTTACTTGAGTACCGTATCTACCCTGTATTATTGCTACTTTCACTTGAATAAAAGATCTCCAGAGGTTGGGTGTCATCCCCTGAAAACACCAACTGTAATGAAGTAATTCAGTGACTAATGTGGCTCTTCATAATAACTCACAGCTCTGCATTGGATGTGTCTGTAGGGAGGTTGTGGGCGTTTGCACAGCCTCTATGAGTATGTGCCATACATTGGCCAAGTATTAGACTTACATATAATGACATGAGGGCTTGGCTGTGATTGTCCATCAAATGACAGGCCAAGTGGCAGGTCAGTCATAAATGAGTCATTCCTAAATGAAGTTAAAGTGGAGTTATTAATCCATGTGGAGGAAGTCATCCTCTGCATGTTACCCATCCTGGCTGTTTAGAACGCAAGAGTGATTTATGGTACTGCTGAGGCTCTACGCAGAGCTTTCGCTGTAGCCTACATAAGTGGTATGAAGTTTATTATTGTGCGTCGGTGTGTGCGTCAATCTCTTGAAGAGAATAGCAGGGGCCGGCGTGTGTGTGTGTGGGGGGAGTGTGTGGTAGAGTGAGTGAGAGAGTGACGGCGATTAGCTTCGGAGCCAGTGCCGACTCTAGAGTCATAGTGAGAGAAACAAAGTATCTGTACCAGGAAAAGGTCACCATCTCCTTGATTTCATGTTGTTTATGGAGAAGGAGAACCTGGAAATGAGTCGGGGGAAATGCAACGCTACCAAGCCACGGCTGAGCGTTGTCGCCACATGTAGTTACGTTTTTCAAGAGGTGCACGTCAGGCTACGTCATAGGGTCTGTGTCTCCACGTACCTACGTACATAGCCACGGCGTAGATTTAACACAGAAGCATAAATCACGCTTCACACTGCTACACCCAAGAACCACCATGATTTCTGGGATCACTACCTTCAACGGTCAACGGCATTGGCTGGAGTATTCCTAAAACCTCTCATGCATGTCTTTGTGCAGCACCTGGAGGAAACCCACTAACATAGGAAGGACATGCACCTACAAAGACAAAGGTGTCCCGAGCTGGGCCTTCTTTCAAACCACTCACAGATGTTGAAAACATTTCGAAACGCCGCCTCTGACTTCCTGTTCTGACGTACTGTCTACAATGCTGAAAATATGGATGTCGCACAAGTACAAATAAGGCGTCAGGCATGGCTGCTTTGCAGTAATGATGTCATCGTCCCACCCTGTAGCTTGGCAGAATCTGGGCTAGATTAGGAGTGTTACGAATTCACCAGTTAAAATCTGTTAGTCTCATACACGTTCAGTGTGTGTCTGGCTGTTGTGGGTGCCACAGCCACATCACCTGGCATGTGTGGCTGAATGTGACTGTAAACATGTCTAACAGTGAATTGATAGAGAGGCTGGGTGTGACTGTGTGTATGGGCTTTTGATTTGCGCGCGTCGCCGGCATGTGTCGCTGAAGGAGCGGCTAGGAGCGGCTGCCTTGCGGGCCGTTGTCCGCTCCAGATGTTTCCCTGAGCCAGCCAAAGTCCTGCCGAGAGGAGAAAGAGCCCAAAAATCACTATACGCCATAAAGCCTGGCTGTAAATTTGCTGCATGCCTCAGCCTCGATTTACACCTGAATGGGGCAGGGGGATAGGCTCTGGGGGGGGGAGGGAATGGAGGAGGGGGTTCACACACACACACACACACACACACACACACACACACACAATGCAGCACAGAACAGAGTTAGGAAAGCTGCATGCAATCTCCCCCTCACTCGTTGACAGGGCCATGCGAGAGAAGTAGCTTTTAAATGGTAATGAAAAACAACAATTCTACGACGAGATGATCCGAGGATGAGCTAACGGGGGTGCGAGGAGAACCATTATCTTGATGTAATGACATCTGCTCACTGAAGCACATAAGTGTCCTGAAAAGTGTACTTAAGGCAATTGTTGATGAAATGGGATTTGAAGCAGAGAAGCAGAAAGAAATGCTGCGTTGGATGAGCTCTTTGAATCAGTTACATGCCGCAGTCCAAGAAGACCTATGGCAGTTTTCAATCTTATATTAAAGCTCTGTAGGGTTTTTGTTTGTTTGTTTTAAATGAACAGTTTACCAAATGTTTGTATATTTTATCAATTACGTCTATGGTGTCTAGTCTGCCAGACCTTCCTCCATGGCGCTGTGGAGGAGGGTCTAGTGGAGGAGGCTTGTCCACACAGCATTCTGGGATGGGAGAAAAACGTGCTCTGGTTTATTGGTATTTCTTAAAACCAATCACAATCGTCTCGGGCGGTGCTAAGCGCCGTGTGGAGCCACGGTGCCTCTGCTAAACAGCCTCAGGAAGGAACTTGTTTTGGTGGAACATGTACGTTCAAAAGTAGTTTTAGTCGTCAGAAAACTGGACAGATAGTCTAGCTAGCTGTCTGGATTTACCCTGCAGAGATCTGAGGAGCAGTTAACCATAGTCCTCACAAATCCACCAGAGTTTAGAACGCCAACACAGAGACAGAGGAAGGAAACGGACATCTGGCTGATTTTCCGGCGGCACCGCAGCAATCCCGGAAGTGAAACGTCGTGGATATAGACTAAGTGGTATCTAGCCATTGTAGATAATTAGCATTTTATTTGCTGTTTTAAATGTATCTGACATTTGTTTCCCAAATATTGGAGGTAAAAGCAATTTTGTTTCTAGAGCTGACTGCACTGAAAAAAACGTCCAGACACTATATCCCTGCTACTCCCCAGACCTCACGTCATAATGCTGGATAGAGTCAGCTTTCTGCAGTCATTTGATTTGTTAACCATCATACATGAATCCCGGTTTCCCTAATCTGAAGGAAAACCTGGTTAGCCCAACTCAATTTCTCCCAAGATATTACTTAGCCATGAATACACATAACCAGGTTTCAAATCATTTTTCACATGCGAGCATGTGCCTGCCAAAGACTGCAGGCAAGAGAGGAAAAACTGTGAAAAGAAAGAAAAAGAAAAGTGTAACTTGCACTAATCTATATAAATCTAAATCAGCCAGTTTCCACAGCTGAACATTGGAATATTTATGAAATTCGGACACATTCGTGCTCAAACATGCATGCTCTCACTGCAGTCCAAATGCAGGAGATACAGCATCTCATACCACTAAAATATCAAAATACGTTATGGTGCCAAAAGAAGGTTGTGGGGAGGTTTGATCACTGACCTGCTGCATGTATACACAGACTCTACAGTAAACGGGTTACAGTCTGATTTTCATTTCTCTCAGTAAATAGTTTCTTTTCTGAGCTTTCTTTTTTCAAAACTTGACATTTTCAGCGTGTAGCTTACTAGCTCAAAGTGTGTTGTTGTTTTCTGAAGCAAACAGAGTTTGAGAACAGCAACACACAGAGAGCGGAAGGTGAGGGGCCAAACCTGACAAAGCAGGATGTCAGGCTGGAAATGTACTTTCATAGATCCAGACTAATATAGATGTAACTAAATGTCTGCAAACAGTTTTCACAGGAACCAGAGAAATAGTCAGTGTATTAAAGAGTAACTAAAAAAATGTCCAACCTGGACCCTATTTTCCTATGTTTTTGTGTCTAAGTGTCTGATGGGAACAACAATCTTTGACATTGGTCCAGTATTTAGCGAGATCGCTGCAGTCGGCAGCGGAGAAACAAGCTACAATGAAAGTTAATAGGACAAATGTGCAGCTTGTATTTACCTTCACAAAAGTGCTCGTTTTTCCACTGACAGACTGACAGTCTGACAAAAATATGGAAAGGATCCCTTTAGAAATAGATCTTTAAACCTCTTTGAGACCTTTCAGTTTAACCAGAAACAGCTCTGAGGTCGCTAACGCTAAACCCACCAGACTCCATTTAAAAAAGTAATACTTTAAGAGTGTACAGAGCCAACATATTTTCACATGTAAATGGGTAAACTATGTGTTTATTTCAACTAAAACTAGAGTTGTGATGGTTGGAAAAGTGGAAGGACGACCCAAAACGACTTTGAATGAAGTGTATTTTATGATGCTAAAATTACTGTTTATTTACATAGAGTCTGGTGGGTTTAGCGAATGCAATTTCACGGAAAGGTCGACCTCCTTAGTCCTTTCCATAATGCCGACCGCAGCGATCTTGCTTAATACTGGACCAATTTCAAAGATTGTTGTTCCCATCAGTCACTTAGACACAAAAACAGGAAAATAGGGTCCAGGTTGAAAAAGTTACCCTTTAACAGCAGTCAACTCTGGCAGCATCCGATGACACAATGGTGAGAAAAAAACAACTATTTATATAAGTAGTGCATTTCAGACTCAGTCTTAATGAAATGTCTATAACCACATTAATCTTGCGAATGCCTAACGATGCACAACAGTGGAGCTTATTTGAAGTAAAGTTGGTGTTTACTTTTAATCACACTGTGACTTTCATTCACTCCCTTTCCCTGCTCCATATTCTCTCCTCCAACTCTTTGTTTTTGCCTCTCACACACCCACACAAAGACACACACACACACACACACACACACACACACACACACACACACACACACACACACACACAAACACACATGTGCAAGTACATATGTTTACTTTGCTCGAGCCGTATACTCTGAACGCCACATTAACTCCATTTTGTCACTCATCACTGAGTGGTGTTAACGCTGTGACCTTTCAGCACGCAGACTGGCGTATCATTAGTGATACTGTGGGACTCCACACACCACGGCTCCCAGCCACAGCCCATTAGAAAGTCATCAGACGGCCTTCATGTAATGACCAAATCACTCCCTCACAGTGTTACACAGGCAGTTAATGGAACTGATTCACATACACAAAGGCCCAAAGTCATAGCTTGATCTGGCTTTGCATCAACTGACGCAAGAACAGAGGAATTACATGTGAACAATTAAGGCGCAATAAATAAGCAAGGCAATAGATGGGGAGCTTTGGTGGTCATGTCATCAGACAACTCAAGGAGGGTGTAGGATTTTTGACTCAGTCACGTGAGGGGTAAAATACATTGACAGTAGCATTATCCATTACATTTTGGTTTAGCTGATGTGAGGTATCACTTCTTCCATTGAATTTTGGATATTTTATTAAATTAAATTAAATGATATAGCATTTGAAAAAAACAATGCATTGGTCTCTAAACACTATCCTGACTAAACGTTGGCAGTCTGCGATTATCCGCTCAATCAAAATGTCGAAATAATGCATAATTTCCCAAAAATAAGGTAGGCTATGATTTCATATAAATGAGGCTTATTGAATTAAAATAAAAAAGTGTAAAGCTAGCAGTAATAAGTTGATGTTAGTGGTGAATCCGGTGGTAGTGAAAAAAGGGCAGAAAAAAGAGACAAAAACCAGGAGAACAAGATGCATGGTCAATGGGAAGACAACACAAGGGTTAAAGGGCAATTATGCCAGTTTTCAACCAGGCTCTTGTTCAACGGTGACCAGGACAGTCCCGATTTGACCGGGACAGTCCCGATTTAGTGCCACTCAGCCAGCCACGCCAAAACACTGATTTATGACCTTTCATAATATTCAATGGAAAATAATCTTAACATAAAATAGCACAACGTGGTGTCAACTTAAAACACAGCGCTTTCAAGCCAGAGAGGAGTTCACTCTGTGGCAAAAGCAAAATACTTTCACCCACTACCATTGCCCCTGAAAGGACCGTCATTCCCCTTAACTTCTTCCAGAACCCCAACTCTGCTCCCCCACTTAAAGCCCTGTGTTTTGGGACCACACCTTATAGTAATGAATACGTGTAATGCACACAAATTACAGTACAATGCATTTTGTAGGTTGTGTGCAAATAGTTCATAAGAGCAGTAATGTGAACACCGCATTAGCCACCTCTGTCATCTTGAATTGTGTGCACAGACATTACAGCTAAGGAAACTATGATCTAGAATTGTTAATTTAGAAAGAAAACAAAATGCCATTATTAATTTATTTCTCTTCTAATATATGTCTATTTTGGAGGGATGATTTTCAATGAAAGGGTTCAGAATTGATGGAGGAACTAGAGAGACAATTTGACCCCATTTTAGAAAATGACGAGACAGAAAACAAGTAATTTTTCTTAAATGCTAACATCTGGACAGGCTGAGCTCAAACATAATGGACGATAGGTTTTTGGGCCTTTGAGAGGCTAAAGACGGGGTCGACCCTCGAGATGCCTTTCTTCTCGAGCTGGCTAAGCCTGGTTTTATTATGGATAGCATACACACACACACACACACACACACACACACACACACACACAAAGAACAGTGGGACTGAGAGTAGATTTATAGAGGCACAGACTCATCAGTGAGGCAGAAGTCTGTGCACAGTAAAATACGCCCAACTGCTCCCATTTTGGAGTATGTGCCAGGCTCATGTGTTTGCTAATTAATGTTTGCAATTAAAGTTACACTATGTGTTGCTGCTGGCATCCACCACAGCCACAGTCATCGCAGCATCCTCAATATCAGGCGACTGAGATCTTGCCAGTGGAACTGTTAGATGTGTAAAGATCCTGATGGTCCAAAACAAACTCTCTTCTTTTTTTATAACGGTGGCCTGTGCAGTCTGTGGAAGACTAGCCGCTGGTCAAAGAGAAACCAGTCTGGAACGTTCTTCTTGCCTAATTTAAAAATCAGACTGAGGCTGTCTTTCTCAGAAAACAGAAAGACAAAAAAATTCTCCACATTTTGTTGTTTATCTCTTATGTGTCACTAATGCCGACCTTATACTAAAAGACTTTTCAAGCTATTCCACTGTCGCAGACTATTTTCCAATGCAATCCTGAGAGTCTTGCTAGAGTCAGGGTGCTCCCCTCCTCTCAGTCGTTTGGTGTACGGTGTTTATAAAACTCAGTCTCAGTCAGTCTTTTTCCCGTCTTGACGTTCCGACAAAATCAAACGTGTTTGATATTATCGCAAGTTTTAAGTCTCGGTAGTGAAGTTAAATCATGTGAACATTGTCAACAACCAATGGGTGCTCTCCCTCTAGCACCGAACAGGAAGAAGCAAACGGCTAGAGCCGGTGTTGTTTATGGTTGCTCTGGAACCGAGCTAGGGAAAGTTGCTGATTTTCAACCCTTCTGAAGGGCGTCATCCAACGGGAGATTTAACAGCGGATTTACGTAGAATTCCGAGTACTGCCACCATTCATCTGCCTGTACGGCAGAACAGAAAATCTGCAAACTTTCCCTTAAGTTTCCAGCTAACGCTACCGGTAGCTAGCTAGCTTGGTTACATTTTTCAAAACAAATCTAGCTGTAGTCTTACAATGATAAGCCTGATATACAATATTCTGACAGTCTTTAACGTTAGATGTGAGACGATTGTCTTTAGATGGTGTCAGACTTTAGTCTTTTCAATGTCTTCTAGAGTATGGTAGGCATAAACTTCACTTAGCACCTTTAGCCTCAAAATAAAATTCATGTTAGCATAGTGGGGGTTGCCCTGAAACAGCCGACGAACACACAACATGTTTTCCATTTAAAGCCCTCAACATAATGCAGCTCATTTATCAGTGATGGCGAAAACAGATACGCTCACTGAAGTCCTACTCAAGTGTATTGCCTCAGACATAAATCAGGTGCTCTCAGCTCAACAATGCTAATCCAAAGCCGCTATTTAAGTTTGGTAATTCAAATCACTCAGCGCTCTTAGAGGAGCAGGGGGAGTTTTGGTGATTCGTCAGTACCTTTTGCCGATGCAGCAATATCCCCCTCATAATTTAAAATCAACAGGCTGGGGGCTCTGCAGGCCAGACGTGGCTTAGCTAGTAAAACAAATGCATTAGCCCCTGTCCATGGCTATCAAAACAGCCATTAGCATTTCCGCAGCTGGTAATCGCTGGCGTTGAGAAAGCAGGGAGGAAGCCCTCTCGGCTGGCTTCCCACACATTGCTACAAAGTGGGCTTAAGCATGCCTGCCACTCATGTCGGGAGACGTGCGCGAGCAGCTCGTGCACACACTGACTCACAAACCCAAACACACACTTTCTTACATACACGCACACACCCAACTTGCTGGAAAAAAAAAACCCACACACACAAAAACACACATGGAGACGTTTACTTTTAGACATTCACACAGTCACGCGCTGTCACCGGATTCCATGGCCTCAGGCTAATGGTAGACACGGCGGGTTCCCAGGGGCAGATCGTGTTGGGCAGTTTGAAACCAGTAAGAAAACAATTAAGTCATCAGTGTTAGCTCTGTGCAGGAGGAAAGGGAAATTGCCAGTAAAACTTTAAAGGGGGAAATGGCATTACAACCAGAACAATAGGACCTTGTAAGATATCAAATGAGTAAGTCTTTTATAGATTCAAATGTCTCCAATCTTAGGATGGTAAGTTGGCTCTGATGTGAGCCTGACGTTAACTTTACATGGCACTGCCAATGTCAGGAGTTGACTTCACTGAGAGAGGTACAGGAAGTGGCTGCATTTTTCTTTTATTAACATGCAAACAATTTGGCATTGCACAAGTCAGTGTAACCCTCCCGTTTCAATAAGTTTCTATTTCAGAAATTTGTGTTTTCTTTCAACCAAATTGTCAAAAAAGAAAAAACATGGATGGTTCACAAGTAAAATAAATGAACAGTTCACTACTTTCATTGAATGTGGGTGTTTGATTCAATTTTATAGCATTTGAAAAAAGAAGAAGATAAAAGAACAGTGAAAAAAGTGACAAAAATGTCGGGAAAAGTGACAAAAAAATGTCCAAAAGTAAAAAGTTACCCAGAAAAACAAAAAGTTGCATGGTTGCCGGGAAGACAACACAAGGGTTACACAAGGCACATACACATCTGAGCATCGGGCAAAGACATGAGAGTCTGTAGAACATGAACATGTTTAAATAAAGTGACTGCAATTTCAGTAAGGGACTGGAAAAAAAAGGATTGGGGTAAGGAAGGGAGGCTGAACTTTACGTTTCACTTTTTATAGAAGCAAGGTTTTTAATAATGTTAATGATATTAATAGATATCCTGAAAAAAATGTATCTATATACTTTAAAGACGCACATCTATTGTGTTTCTCAAAACTGGCATGTGAATCCTCAACCCGTTCTCATTCCTAACTCGTGAAATACAGACGTTTGGACAGTGGCTGTCAGCGTCAGAAGTGACGAAAAAAAGCGCCCTTCTGCGTGTTTGTAGAACGTACTGTATTCCACGTAGGGAGGTTGGTTGGGGTGGCAGATGGGTCAAACACAGGACTTTCACCCAGGGGACCGGGGTTAGTGTTATTCCTGCATGTCACGGAAATGTAAGCCCACTCACAACCTTTTCCTAAACTCAACCGTCCCATTCCCGTGTGTCACAGGCCTTTTCCTTAACATAACTGCGTCAAAAGGGACACCAATAGTCCCGACCAAGGACGTTTAGTTATATGAGGCTAAAGGAGACTTTTAGCGTCAATAACAACGACAAAGGCACCTGACCAAGCGTCCGTATTTTACCAGATGGGAGTGAGAACGTATTGGGATCCTGCCCACTGCTAGCTGACGTTGATGAGGAAAATAAAGCCGTAATATCACATTACATTTAGATTAAGTTGCACTTATAAATCCATCTTTTTGATGTACCTTTATGATTTCTTTTCTTTTAACAGCAGATCTCACAAGAGAAGCATGGAATCAAATATAAATCCGGGATAAAAGAAATTTAATTTGGGGGAAAACTATTTAAAGACCCTCCCTTACTCTCCCCCCCAAAAAAAGATGCTTTCTTCAGCAAAAACAACAAATACACGAGGAGTAGAAGTAGAAAGTGGCATGAAAAGAAAAGACTCAAGTAAAGTACGAGTACCTCAACATTTGGACTTAAGTACTGTACTTGAGTAAATGTACTTAGTTACATTCCACCACTGGTTAGCTTAATGTGTTAAAGTCTCTTCCTGAGGACATTTCAGGTTGTTGTAAGAAAAGTCAACCATGGAATATACAATAGCGACTTGTGGATTGGCACTTGAGTTGAGCATTCATCTTTTTAAGGGGGCGGTGTTAGAACACACACCAGTGCGCACTGTCACTCATGCTACAAGTACACACGTTCACGTTTGTCTGCTCTTGCCACTCACCTCCTCTTTGAACTGCTAATTGTTAATTACCTCACCAGTTCTCAGAGAGCTGAAAGGCTCCGAGAGCATGTGTGATTGATTGAGCCACTGGGTGCTGTGTGTCCTTTGATGTTGATTTGATTTCCTGATACCCACAAAGCGGCGTCGAGGAAGGGCTAAGCCTGCTATCTCAAGATTGCTGTTGCATATTCATGTGAAGGTGATTTCCATATCAAAATAGTTGTTTAACAGCTGTGCCACGGATCGAGTGAGCAGCATCAGGGGTTTGTTTCCTCTGCAATCGGGGGAAAGCATCTGTGAGCTCACATTTCTGGCATGTATGGTGTTAAGAGTGATTTATGCTTCTGTGGAGGCTCCATGCAGAGCTTTCGCCGTAGCCTACGTAAGTGGCCAGAAGTCTATACTTGTGCGTTGGTGTGTGCGTCGAGCACACCTATGTGTGTGTGTGTGTGTGTGTGTGTGTGTGTGTGTGTGTGTGTGTGTGTGTGTGTGTGTGTGGAGTGTGTGGTAGAGCGAGGGAGAAAGTGAGAGAGTGAGTTTGAAAGGGCATTTACCATGCAGGGAGGCTCTTATAAAAATGGTATCAAGTGGGATTATGGGAAGTGTATGGTCCAACGCTAAAGGACAATAAAGTCAGGATATCTTGGCCTTCGCTGCTTCGGTCGTGGCCGTTCTTTATTTAACTTGTCTTGTGATTGCAGTAACTCTACGTGGACTCTATGTGTTTCCGGTCTGCAGACATGTCTGTTTGCATTGTGATTTACACTGTCCCTGGTTTGTGTTAACCAGCTATCCCATCATGCCCTGTGTGTCCTGGATTCTGCAGCTGTTGAGAAGAGTGTGTACTAAGTTGCGTATATTTTAATCTTGATGTACAGCAAACTGTTTCTAATATGTGTGTCCTCTGAGCGAGCCTTGCCAAGCACTGCGTGTGTGCATATGCATCGGTGTGTGTGTGTGTGTGTGTGTGTTTACAGTCAGTCCAGGGAGATGGTTGAGCCATCTGTCCTCACCACAGTGGAACTGATAAAGCTGTCAGACCAGCTCTGTGTGAAATCCCTCCCCATCATCATCACCTCTATGTCACTAATTACAACGTGTGTGTGTGTGTGTGTGTGTGTGTGTGTGTGTGTTTTTATATGCATGTGTGTATGTGAATAAGGTTATTGCTTTTATATGTTTTATTTTGTCAGCATGATTATGTAATGAAGTTTTAAAAAGTTTAAAAAAAACTTTTACTAATTCAGACATTTTTAACATATAGAACCAGGGAAACTTTTACATCCTTTTAGTAGATTCTGTAATACTTTCCTTCCGTAATTAATGCACCGATATCCCGTCAGCTCTGTGTATGTGTGTGTGTGTGTGTGTGTGTGTGTGTGTGTGTGTGTGTGTGTGTGTGTGTGTCCGCGCCTACAGGTAAATGCGTCACAGATGGTGACATCACAGCAGGTGGCCGCTCTCTAAAGCTGCTTACATGGCGGCCGAGGCAGTGTCGATGAGGGAACGGTGACAGGGTCGTCGCTACAGGAGACAGATATACCCTGACACAACCTGGATAGCAACACACCCACACACACACACACACACACACACACACACACACACACACACCTGAGAAGGAAATCTTCACATTGCAGATCCAGCGATGCTTACACCGTTGTGACAGTTGTAACTTTCGTGATTATTTTGTAGTCAACTTTGGGGATGACATGACACGCTGTACTCACAGCTTTGGAGTCCTGTGGTTTTGTTGAAGAGACTTAGGTTAAGTCTGTGCTTCTCTGGTTTTGGATCACATCCAAGATGAGCTGTACTCACAGGTGGAGGAAAAAAAAAAAATCCTTAAACGGAGATACTAAGAAGCAAAGTACAACTGTGCTTGGCTTTCCATTGGTAATGTAATTATTCAAACCATCTGTTGAATTTGAAGATCTTTCATTGTCACTTTTTTTTTGTTTGTTTTTGTCCTTGGAATCCAGGACAAATTCTTACAGAGCTACAGTTTTACAATTTCAGATCTTCAAAATAGGCTTACTGTAAAACAGTGCTCTGCAGATGTAGCGTCGCACTACTAATAATGTAGTCTGACTCACGATGGACAGTTTAAAAAAAATAAATCTAAATGGATGCAGCAGAAACACAAATATCGTCTTTTTTATTCCACACCTTCTTCTTCTTTGTCCAAACCTGGCGCCTACATTACCCACAGTGCAACTTGACAAGCTGACGGTTCAGTCCTAGATCCAGGTGTGTTACGGTAGCAGCGGCTAATGTAGCCTCAACCAGAGATGAGGACTACAGAGGTCTGGTCTTACTCTTTCTAACTCTACACCTTCACATCATTTTTATTTTGCAAACTTGAGGTCTTCAGCCCCAACAGACGCTGACTCAAGTGAAATAACTTGAGGAAATCAAATCAACGTTGATCATGGTTTCAGCTCTCTATGCATGCAAAACCCTGTTTGTTAGTGGTGTGTGTGTGTGTGTGTGTGTGTGTGTGTGTGTGTGTGTGTGTGTGTGTGTGTGTGCGCGTATCAGTGTTTTTCTTAGGGTCAGTCGGACAGCTTGTGACCTGTACATCTCTTGATATGACAGCCGTGTGTGTGTGTGTGTGTGTGTGTGTGTGTGTGTGTGTGTGTGTGTGTCCAACCGTGTGTATGGCAATGGGAAATGGCAACCTGCCTGTGTGTGTGTGTGTGTGTGTGTGTGTGTGTGTGTGTGTGTGTGTGTGTGTGTGTGTGTGTGTGTGTGTGTGTATATGTGTGTCCGTCCTGCTGTGTGTTGGGCCAGTGGGAACCTGAGTGTGTGATAGTCTCCAAGGTCATTTCTTCTACTCATGAGCTCACTCTTTTCTCAGCCCCCCCACCCTCCTGCCACAGTATCACTTCCTCCTCAGGCAACAAAGGCTCTATTTTAGACTACAATGATCTTCCTCTGACAGAGACAGAGAGGCCCAAAGTCAAGCGAGTCAACGTGATGCCTCTGCTGGTTTATACGCATCACACCAACAACTGACTTTACAAAGGTACACACACAACACACACACACACACACACACACCCACGTAGGCGCACATGCAAACACACACTGACATTTCCTTTCCTATTCATGTAAACATGCACAAAGATCAGACAATCAATAAGTGGTGGTAAACAAGATCAAAAATAGAGTGGACTTGGAAAAAGTGACTAAAGGTTGTATGATGCATTGATTCAACTGAGTCTTTTGGCTGTGTTCATATTGCAGCTGCAAAAAGGGACAGATGTTTTTTAGCGCTGTATCACCAACTGTTGCGAACTTTCACTGACTGAGTGCGGTGATAGGTTTTCCTCTGTGCCATAGAGCTCCATTGTTGAACAAAAAACCCACCAATCAGAAACATGTCACTGAGCCACACTCCTGCACTGGGTGACACCATGGATGTATAATAAGAACTGGATACAGCGTAGTAGAGTCCCATTCATTCCTAGAGTTGCTCAGCGGCGCATGCAGGCATCATGGAGTTAAAAATGACTCAGGTGATCTGTCAGCCGAGGCGGCTACTTCCTGTTTAGCGCTCCGCTAACTTAAATGGGGATAACATTATTTAATCTCTTTAGTCTCTTCTAGATTTTCCAAATGTTATCAGACCGAATGGGTCGAATTCTGACAGTGGAACGAGTCATTTCGTGGAGGTTGTGATGCTCAAAAAATGCAACCACTGACTTACAGATGTCTCTTTCCCCATGTCGAAAAAAAAGTATTTTTCGGGCCATAGGGCATGACGTCAGGGCCTGAGAGTTGTAATTCCACTGTTTGGCCACTATGTTCAATTTGCTTCAAAGCCTGGCGCACTTCCTGGGGATTTGGGTGATACACACACACACACACACACACATTATTTTCAGGGCTTTTTCCCTTTATTTCAGAGTGACAATAGATAGACAGGAAAGGTGGGAGAGAGATGGGGGATGACACGCAGCAAAGGGCCGCAGGTCGGATATGCACCCGGGCTGCTGCAAAGGCCTCAGCCTACATGGGGCGCACGCTCTTACTGAGTGAGTTAGAGGTCGCCCCCTTTTAATCAATTTCACATATACCGTCTTGCTCACTACACTAAATGTTCATTAATCTGCATCTCAAAATAGTCTCCATGTACCTAATGGCCAAGTACATAACGTTACAAGCTTGAGGTTTGCCCAAACTGTAAAATGCTTCTGTCCTCCAGCCCACTTCACATATTCTCAATTTAAATTTATTTATAGTGTCAAATCATAACAAAAGTTATCTCAGGACACTTTACAGATAGAGTAGGTCTAGACCATACTCTATAATTTACAGAGACCCAACATTCCCCCATTAGCAAGCACTTGGTGTAATGGCGGCGCGGAAAAAAACTTCCTTTAAACAGACAGAAACCTCGGACAGACCCTGGCTATGGGGGGGCGGCCATCTGCCTCGACCGGTTTTGCTCAAGTGCCGAAACTGATCTTCTGAAACCCGCGTTACTGTAAGTGATGGTGAATCCAGCAAGCTGGGTGTGTAAATGGAATAAATATTATTTTTGAGTCCTGTTTCAAAACAACTGACACAATAAAATCCAATATTCTCTCTGTTTTAGCTCTGCTGTTTTTGGCTAAATGCTCCACTGTGTTCACCAGCTAGTCTCTGTCTGCTGTTTGCTGCTGAGCAGTAGTGTACAATGGCTTTCAGAGCATTTACACTGAAAACAGATAGCAGTTGATAAAGGTTGAGACCCAAACACAGTTGGTAGCTGTAAAACTGCAGTTGGATGGTAATCTCTGTTGGTTCTTTCAGATTACTTATTGTCATTTGATCCATGGTTAATATATGACTCATGATTGATTCTAGTAGCTAGCTACATAGCGCCAGTAAAACATTAATTGTTGTCAGTGCTCAGTCTATGTTCTCTGACCTGCTCTTCTTCATCAGGTGATAACTGTCCTATTCATCCATGCAATTTCTGTGTGTTCCCGACAAAACCAAAAATGTCAACATGGATTTTTACGATTAATGTAAACGTGACGAGTCATTGTTCCTCAGCTAACCTTGCTAGCATTGTTTACATTTCCTGTGGGTGTCTGCTCCTGCTGTGAAAAAACACCCTTATAAACAGTCATTCATAAGTAATATCATGCACAGATGTTGGGCCACACCTGAATGTATGCAGCAGAAAAGATGCAAATGTATGCAAGCATTGGTGCTTTACACATGGTGATGGTGACAAAAAGCATATGCCCCTGGTGCTGTTTAAGAAAATTGTTCAGCCTTTTTGAAAATAATGTAACTATTACATTTGTAAAGCATTTGTGATTGGAGTCGTCAGTAGGACCAATGGGCTTGTTGGTGCCACAGACATGATGGGGTAGTCTATATATTCACGATTGCTCTGTTGCCTTCGGAAATTCCGCAGGATGTCACTCTTTTCGGCCGGATGTCCGTTACCTTCCTCTTTCCTTGTGTTAGCGTTCTAACCTCTGGTGGATTTATGAAGACTATGGTTAATTAGTCAGATGAGACACACGCCTCAAGCCATCTCTTCTCCTTGCTTCCATCTGGCAGGCGGAATCAGGCTTTCAGAGCACGCACATCCAGGGTGCAGAACAGTTTTATCCCCAGGGCCATCACAGAATTGAACAATCATGGGCCATCACAGAAATGAGCAATCATGCCTTTAAGAGATGGACTAATTCATTGTTGATTTTGGTATGTTCCTGGGATTTGTTGACGTGGAAAAATGCTGCACTTAAAATGTCTTAAATAGATCCCATGAATATTGGCTACAACATTGTATTAAAGCCATGTGTCCTGAATACTAATCTGACATTAAATCTAGTAAACAAAACATCATTTAACTCCAAATCTTTCATCATTTGTGAAACAAATACCTGGCACTCAGTGCAGCTTAGCATGAGACAAGAGACACAACAAAGGCAAGAAAGCCAAAAACCTGATTGGTATTTGGGGAGATGCCTCAGTTGAGACATTTAACACAAACAAAAACTTTTTTTCAGAGAGCTATGTGATGTCTGTTGTTATGATGTGGCCCTGGGGCTCAGCGGCTGCACACGTCTGCTGAAGTGTGTTCTTCAGCTCCACCTGGGCCTTGAACTGTGACCTGCTGAAGCTAAAGGTGACGGCCCACAGGGCCCATTGCCATCCCCACAGATCCGCCTGGCCTGCCGCCAACTCACCCATTCCCCTTCTCCTCCCACCCTCAGCACTGCATCCCTGCTCCCTCTTAAACACACAAGTCCTGAGTTCTTCATCAGAAGGAAGGCTTTATATTCTTCTGGTTTCCCAAGGGAATGATAGGGGGAAACGCCAGAGCAGGAGGAATGTGAGGCGTAAACGTAGGAAAAGGTATTCATTTTTAAACCAAAACGTAGCAATGTAAAAGTAGCTTGAAGCTACAGGGAGGAAAGAGGGTTAAATCAGGGCTCTCACGCATTGAGTGTGACAGTCACTCATTTCGGTCTTTTGTCACGCACTCCCGCCACACATTGTATTTCTCACGCGGAAAACTATTTATAACATATTTAATATGCCGCAGCGCCCAAAATTTCTCTGCCGCGCCGCTCTCACTATGGAACTGGCAGATATCAATTGCCCTGGTTAAATACAGAGCACCTAGATCTCAGTATTTCTCAACATTACTTGCCAAAATTGATTCCATTTTCGTACGGAAACGTACCTGCAGGAACTCTGGATTACTTGTCTGTCAGTGCTGTCGCATACTGAGGACTATTGTATGCAATGAAACAAAGATGCACTCAAAATCCTCATTAACGCTTTATCAGTCGACTTTTAAAGTTAAAGGCAGAATGAGTAGGATTTGTCAGTTGCAGTTAGTAAATGTTAGTTGGCTCCTCCTTTAACATGTAACTGTACAATGTAACAAGTTTATCAAATGAGACACATCAGAAAATGGGAATAAAGGTGATTGCAGTTGCAGTCCATGGTGCATTGTGAGTTTCTGCCGCCTGTTGGTCCACACTGAGGCTATCAAAGCCCAATACAGACCTCGTTTGGGTTGTTAACCCACCGTGTATTGCCTGTGAAAACATGCCAGTTTAAATTTCGGTTGAAGTGTACCGCCAGGTTATCTTGAAGCCCTGAAATACGTGTGTGAAAATGAGTCAAGCCCTAGGCTTTCTTTTTCTGGGGGTTCAGGGTTAGCAGTGCTAAGTGCAAGTGCAAAGACCAACCCGGTCTCACGCCAGTTCGTGAAATGGTCACGTTATTTTGATTTATTGATTCGTGTACAGGTCACGATTTTCTCGTTTATTTCGTGTACAGGTCACGATTTTCAAACGTGACTATTTCAAGAAATATGCTTCCCATTGAAATATATTACTTTGAAATTCATGCTCACCACACGAAAATAACGACATTAACGTGTTCAGTACACAAATCAATAGATTCAATAACAGGACCATTTCATGAACTGCCATGAGACTGGGCTGCAAAGACACACACATACACATGCATGCACGCAGACACACACGCAGGCAGGCTCGCACACATGCACAGGCTGCCTTTTTGACTTATGATAACAGGAACGTTTTTGGTAAAGAAACAAAAAGAAGTGTTATTAATCAAGAAACTGTCATGTGAATCTCTCTCTCTCTCTCTCTTGGGGAGCAAAGGCAGGGGAGGGGAGTCCACTTTCCCATCATGCACCTCTCTGCATGGGGTTCAAATAGCAGGAAATGCTGGACTGGGCGTTGCTTCTCGGTGCAGGGATGGACGCAGCGTTTGTATTCTTTTTCCCAGCGGCTGCTATATTTATGTCTATTGTGTTAGACAGGGAGCTCCCCGTGTGTCTCTGTGTGTGTGTGTGTGTGTGTGTGTGTGTGTGTGTGTGTGTGTGTGTGTCTGTGTGTGCGTCCACTGTCTGTGTGTGTTGCAGGCTCTGGCCGGCCAGCTGGCCTGAGTCCAGTAATGTAAATAACATGTTGACCAAAGGATGACCGCAGCGGCTGAAGATGACAACAGTGACTTTCTTTCTCTGTCTTTTGTTTCCTTACGAGTGAGACGGAGGGACGGTGAGATTCCCACCGTAGCTCACTAACCAGAGTCCTAAACAAAAGCTGACAGGCAGCACAACAATGACTGGGATGATGATGTATGCAGGAGTTTGCTCGTGTGTGCGTCTGTGTGTGTGTGTTTCTGTGCTCTGCACATACAGTATGGCTACGCCCCCCCCTCCTTTCACCTTAATGTTTTTCTGTCTGTTTAAAAATGAATGTCTGGACACATGCTATATCTTGAAGAATTCATGCTGTAGTGCATGTACCTGAGCCCAGCATGCATTTTAAATGCATGCTGGGCTCTCCCTCTTTCTTTGTGTTGGCGTTCTAACCTCCGGTGGATTTGTGAGGACTGTGGTTAACTGCTCCTCAGATCTCTGCAGGGTAAATCCAGACAGCTAGCTAGACTATCTGTCCAATCTGAGTGTTCTGTTGCACGACTAAAACTACTTTTGAACGTACACGTTCCACCAAAACAAGTTCCTTCCTGAGACTATTTAGCAGAGGCACAGTGGCTCCGTCCAGTGTTTAGCCCCGCCCAAGACGATTGTGATTGGTTTAAAGAAATGCCAATAAACCAGAGCACGTTTTTCTCCTATCCCAGAATGCTGTGTGGACTAGCCAGACCCTCCTCCGCAGCTCTGTGGAGGAAGGTCTGGCAATGGAGACTAGCCACATGGTAATGATACACACGAGTAACTAATTCAATTCAACACTTTTTATCGGACTAATTCCAAACTGGCAGTGCTGCTTTACATGTTCAAGTGAAAGATAATGATACCAATGTCAACCTCTCACTTTTATTCAAGCTAATTGAAACAAATTCCCCATTATTGGGAAAAACATACATAAGTAAATAGTTTACAGCTAATATAACACGTGGGATCGTGACACATTATTGTCTCTACAGTATGACATAATGTGAGGCCATGACGCATCCATGGGAAATGTTCACACTCTTCTTTGTGCTGCTGCAGCACTTTAAAAATCCGACGCCTGCTCACACAGTTTATCACAGTTAACACACAGCTGGCACTTTGCCAAAACATTCAAACAGCATCTTTAAATAGTAGCAGCAATGGGAAAACATGTCTGCGTGTGCTGAATACATTTACTACATCCAGGGCTTTACAGAAAGGCTAAAGAATACTTGCATCACCCCGAAAGAATCAACTGAATGTTCGCATGGAAAATAAGGCCTTCTTATCTGTGGTTTGTGCATATTTTCAAAAGCTCGTACTACTATTTTTGGGTAACTTAAATATGCTTAATACTGTTAAGGTCGTTGTAGAGATTGCAGAGATGATGAAATTTAGAGAAACTTCTTAACTGAAGACTAGAGGATGCAAGTCAGTCTTTTTGTTAAGCAAGGATTGAAATGACCTTAAAAATTAATTAAACTCTTATAACGTGTCATCATTTGCTTGATTGCTCTAACTATTCTGTGAAGATGATGGCACATTTGGCAGTGGTGGAACTAAATACTACTGAATAATCTGAGGCCAGAGCAGTGGAAACACCTGAAGCATGGGGTATTGTTGTGTATAGTCGATCGCGACCTGAGATAAGAGGAGAGAGAAGAGGAGGTGAGCACTGGGCTAGCTGCTATAATTAGCCGTCGGCTGTGACTGCGACAGGCGACAGGGAGGAAATGCCGTCAGACGGCAATAAACACGGATTAGGGAGGGAGGTGGGAACTGGCCAAGCAAAACTTCGTTCTCTGGAATCACTGCCAAGCTTCACTTTGTGGATACAGGGATTGAAACGGAGGGAGGGTGGATACACTGTGTGTGTGTGTGTGTGTGTGTGTGAGAGAGAGAGGCAGCTGGGTTACTGCTGGATGGAACAACGCTCCTTGATTTAAGCTATTTTTCACTTTAACTGATCAAATGCACAAAGCCAATCACTCAATATGCTTTTGAAAGGAACGTTTGCATGAGTAAATGATTGACACAATTAGGAGATGGTGCGTACTGTATAAATATGGAATAATACATTGCATGATATAGTTAAAAAAACAAGTGAGTGCTTTGATTATGTCACATTAACCCTCTGAGGTCTAAATGCATATTTACACATTATATTCTCCTTTTAAGGGCATATATGCATATAACCTGATCCCAATGTGTTTCATATCAAAACGTTCAGAACAAACTCAGCTTTCTGTAAAGTGAGGGCCCCAGAGCATTGTATAAAGAGATAATTTGGCCCTAAGGCTGAAAGGTTGTTGATGTTCGCTTTTTGAAATTTCTCAAATCTCATGTGAAAACAAGCCTACACTCAATCGTTTTGGAGCTTGAAACTAGTTTACAAAAGTCTTGGGTTCACAAAAGTAGCGTAATATGAATAAAATAGGAAATACATACTTTTTTGAGTGTTGTCAAAACATCGCTTGGACTCGCCGGTATGTCTTTTTCCGCAGAGGGTCAAAGACAAGGCAAGGCAGCTTTATTTGTAGAGCACATTTCAGCAAAGGTCAGGCAGACCTGACCCAGACCACCTGAGAGGTCTGGCTGCTTCATAAAATATAAACTTAAGATGACTTCAAAGCAGCATCCATTGATTTGTTGGGGGGAAGCTGAACAAGCTGTAAACAGAACCATGACATGTTGTCATCTTCTAAAGCTAGGCTAATGTGTTAGCAAACAATAGGGGGGCTAAGAAAGGTTTCATGCAGGCTACAGATTCAATGTTATACTAGTTTACACATGCTACAAGTGAGGGAATAGCGAGGCAACGTCCCTCCCCTTCCGGTGGACCTCATGGGAACGGTAGTGAACGGGGAGAGGCAAATTATTTTTTGATCCCGTTTGAATTGAGCCATGGATTACAAATATGATGTTCGTCAATTTAAAAGATAAGTTTTCAACCGAAGAAAGTCCCAGATAGCCGTAGGTTTGTCATATGAAAACTTAGTTTAGTGTGAAACCGCTCAGTGAACTACATCTCTCGTCTCACACAATTTACGTCACCTAGCTTGATGCTCAACTTGCTCGCTAGCTAGCTAGCTTAGCTCTGTTCCACAACACATGTCACGTTATCTTACCTGATGTGTTTTATCCGGTGAAGTGTTTTCAGCAGATAAGCAAAGGAACGAGCAAGACCCTCTGCTCATTTGAGTAATGTTACATCCCCGGTACGATACACACAGACTTCGTAGCTTCAGCGAGACGTCATCCATGCTAAATTGAAGTGTGATAGTCTTTCTAATGACGTATATTCACAGTCTGATACTTCAACAGTTTAACAATAAACTGAGACGTTCTTGACTTGCGAAATTATCTATCAAACTGATGAACATCATATGTGTAATTCATGGCTCAATTTGAACCGGAGCAAAAAATAATTATTATCTTTTCATTGACTCCCGTTCATATTTTTTCGATAGATGGGTCCCATGGACCGGAAGTAGAAGGGCGTGACTTTGGCTCTCTATGTTGTAGGGATGAATCTGAAGTAGAGAAGAGAAGAGAAAGGCAGTTATTTTTTATATAGCTGAGTTACGTCCTGTGTATGTACCACTGACTTTAACTCCAACACAGCTTATGGATCATCATGGCATCATGATTTCCATTTAAGCATGATAAGCGATTTTATGTCACTTTACTACTACGCGTCTTGAGAAAGGTTCTTGTGACCGAAACGTCAACCGACCAAGTAAACCAATGCAAAGGTGACAAGTGTGTGAGGAAAATGTTCTGTCTTTTTTTTTGGAAATGGATGGACACCACAAAGGAGACAAAGCAAGTGGTGTGCGTGTTGCTTTCTACTTAGGATGAATCTGAGCTAGGGCACTCTCTCCTGCAATGTTAAGTATCAGGAATCATTAAGGCCATGGACCTTTTTCACAGCAGACATGTTGACTTGTCATAGTAGGAAAAGCACAGCTGAAATTGATAACCTAACCAAGTGTCCCAGTGAGCTATTTCAGTGAGTCAGCATGAACAACACCAGGGCCTCTCCTAAGTAGAACGCAGCCATCATTAATGGGTTTGAATACACCTGTGCTTTTGCTACTATGACATATCAACATGTCTGCTGTGAAAAAGGTCTATAATATGCTCGGAAAAGGACATAACGTACAACACGTACGGCCCGTTCGGATAGAGGCAAGTGAGGAAACTCAAAAATGTAAGCTTAGAATTTGAGCTTTAGCCACTCACCAAATTGCAGGCTCTTGTAGATACAAACATCAACTAAAGCCCTTAAAGGGTCACTTCGGTCAACAGGGATGTGATAGAGACATGAGCTAATACGAACCGTTGTTTTTATTGAAAATCTTTTAGATAATACAAAACCATAGATGTATTGTAGCCTATTGCCCGCAGGAAACACACCTCTATCTCTCTCTCTCCCCTTCTCGTTCCCCCCCTCTCTCGCTCTCTCTCTCCCCTCGTCCGCTCTTCGTCTTTATACTCTTGCTCAAATGAACACAGGCCGCAATCGAACTATAACTATTACGTTTAAATATTGAGCCATGGCACTGACAATCTTTTAGATAACAGGAGCCTAGAATTTCTGTAGCCTGTAGCGAAATAACAGACTCCCAGAATGCATTTTTGTTGTCTCGCCAAACCGCTATCTTGGGAAAAAAGTCACCTTGTAAAATCGATAATGTTGTCAGACATTTTTAATAACAATCTCAGCCTGTCAGTAGCAAAAACAAAATCAAAGATGCACAATTGCCCCATTAAGTTACATTGTGATCTTGTTCAATACCGGACACAATTCAAAGATTTAGAGTCTTTTAAACAGAAATGCTTGGGGAAATGGGGGCCCAGGTTGAAAAAAACTAAACAAATTACCCTTTAAATGCAAATGTGCATGTGTCAGCCTGTGTTGGTGGCCAATAGAAAACATGGCCACCCACCTTGATGAAGAGTGTCTGTGTCCAGTGAACCTCTGAGGGGACAGAGACACAGATGTGAGCTGAGTGTTATCTCAGGAGCCTCGCCGTGTTGGGACAGAGGACAGAGGCTGTCTCCACTGCGGGGGTGCACTCAGGCAGAGGTCAACGCAGGGTTGTCATGATTGGGGGAGCACTTGTTCGTGTTTATCTAGTAAATGTTGCTGGTTAATTGTTTCTGTGGAGGTCGTTGTCGGGTTGTGAAAACACAAGTTTTTTTTTAAGGAAAGTGCAGCTGCTGATTAGGCAATATGATGGCACAAAGTATAAGCTGCAGGAGGAGTGAGGGTTGTGGTCGGCCTTTTGTTGTTTTTTTTACACCCACACACTTATGTGTGTGTGTGTGTGTGTGTGTGTGTGTGTGTGTGTGTGTGTGTGTGAGTGTGTGTGTGTGTGTGTGTGTGCGTGTGTGTGAGAGTTTGTATGTGTATGAATCTGTGTCTGTGTGTGTGTGTGTGCGTGTGTGTGTGCGTGTGTGTGCGTGTGTGTGCGTGTGTGTGTGTGTGTGTGTGTGTGTGTGTGTGTGTGTTCTTGTTTAACTATATTTGTGGGGTCCAAAAACTGGGAATACAGTATACTTGTGGGGCCAAAATGCTGGACCCCCCAAGGTTAAAGGTCTGTTTGAGGGTTAAGACCTGGTTGTAGGATTAGGGTTAGAATGAGGCTCTAGTTAGGGTGAGGGTAAGGGTTAAGGTTAGGCATTTAGTGGTGATGGTTAAGGTTAGGGTAAGGGGCTAGGGAATGGATTATGTCAATGACGGGTCCCCACAAAGATAGTGAAACACACTGTGTGTGTGTGTGTGTGTGTGTGTGTGTGTGTGTGTGTGTGTGTGTGTGTGTGTGTGTGTGTGTGTGTCATGATGAATGCTCCCTGTATCCTGATCAGTCTTCCTCTCTCTGGACAGCAGATTGATCCCCCCCCTCTATCGATCGCAGCTCCATCACCTCTGCTTGTCCTCCTTTACCCACAAATCCCTCCTTCTTTCATCATCCATCACCTGTTCTCACTTTCCTTCTTTCTCACCATTTCTACTTCTGTCTCTCTTTATATTCCACTTTTTATCCCTTTCTTGCCTTTCTGATTTCCTGCTCTGGTTGTAATTTTCCCGTATACTCTTCATTTCTCCTTTCTCTCCCTCAATCCTCTCTCACATTTCTTTTTCCTTTCTGCCTTTTTTCTTTCTCTCGATCTCTGTCCAAATCAGTTTTCTCAGCGCAGCCCAAAGTCAGAGACTTGATGATCTTGCAGGAAAAACTCCATCGCCAACCCTGAAGGAATCAATAATGTGTTAATGCCAGTTGATGTGAGTAAAGGCAGCTCTGTGTCCAACGCTGCTTCGAGCTTCAAGGAAGATTCCAACTTCATTTTGGGGTTACCTTATTTTACTATCTCATCAGTTTCCTATAATGAATTAGTCTAATGTGACTCACGAAAACAACAGCTTCAGGGTTTAATGCAATAGCTCTATAAGGTTTTGTAGTCATGGTACATCTGTTAATCTGTCTCTGCCTGTTCTGAAGTTGACGATCCATCATTGGCGATGCTGTCAGAAGTGAGGGATCGTCAGGTGTGCCGCAGTAAAAACTGAGGCCAATCCAACTGATGAGTTAGTGAAGGACCAGGGGAAGGTTTCATTTTTCAAACGCAACTTTGTTTGTTTCCACAACTTCTTATCGGCATGTCAGAGTTAAGGCTCATTTCAAGACTTTCACTTTCTTGAAGCGGTTGGATTCCTACGTCACTTGTTTTCTCATTTCACTAGTAGTGTTCATTGGAGGAAAAAAAACCCACATGTATAACTTACATTTGTAAAGCCACCGCTGCAGCTTCCTCGCCCACCATTTTCACAAGTTTGAAAATGCGTTGGTGGTCCCGTAGCTTCCGCTACGTGGCAAAGATGGCGACCGTTGAGGGCGAGTAGTGTCCACTCAACATTTTGTCCTTTATGAGTGCAGCTCCCAGGGACTCGTAGTGCACTGCAATTGGCCACACTTCTCAGTGTGCACACACTTTAAATAGCAAGTGTAAGTACAGAAGCACGATTTGAGACACAGTATGGTCACAATAATTCTTAGAGCTAGTTAGTTTGCTAACTGTCAATTGGAAATTTCGTAAGCTTGGTTACTAAAGGGACAGTGAGTTCTCACAGTTAATTCGAAACATGTATTGGTCCCATTGATCCGCATGCCTCCATTCAGGAGCAGTTTATGCAAGTTTAAATGGATGGTGCAACACAGCTAATTAGCTAAGCTAAGGTATCTTCCATCCATTCTGGACTCTGGGACTCTCTGTTTCGTCAACATTGTCAATTTACATGTACAAAGTTCGCCAAAGTTGACCTCAACGTGAAAGATTGACACAAATGTACTTGCATTTGTGTCAATAATTGATTTTGCCATTTTAAATGTTACTGTGATCAGCCTTTTATCTGCAGGCTCTTCATCAGCTCACTGTGGCTGCTTTGTCTCTTAACATCTCCCCTTGCACTATTTAAAACTGATCCCATGACCAAATAGCGACGAAACCCTCTTATTGGAAAAGTTTATTCATAACAAATCATTGTATTTTATAAACTACATGTGTTCTGTGTGCAAAAATCCTAGTACTAGTACTAGTAACTAAAGCTGTCAAATGAATGTAGTGGAGTAAAAAGTACAATATTTCTCTCTGAAATGTAGAGTAGAAGTAGAAAGTGGCATGAAAAGTTAAGGCAAATGTTGAAATGTCCTCTCATCAGCATGCCAAATGACGGCAGGAGCACAGCCTGTTATTGGCCGTTTGATTGACTTTCTCAATTCACATTCCACGACGACCTGTCTTACTCTGCCTCGTACTGATTGCCTCGTACTCGTTGCCTTCTTAACAGAATGCGGCACAAAGGAAATAAATAACACTGCTTGAGTGGGCTCGGTAGATGATGGCAAGCTTGAGTCTGATTTATGCTCCTGTGTTAAATCTACGCCGTAGGTACGTAAGTATGTAGGCTTAGTGTAGATACGGACCCTGCGCTGTAGCCTGACGTGCATCTCTGACAAAATGTAACTACACGTCGCGACGATGCAGACTGCAACAACTGGTATTGGTCCCATGGCCGTGGCTTGGTAGCGTTGCATTCCCCCCCGACTCATTTCCTGGTTCTCCTTCTCCATAAACAACATGAAATCAAGGAGAGGGTTAACTTTTCCTGCTACAGATTTCCCACCGTGGTCAGAAAGAGTCGCTACTCGCTCCGAAGCTAATCGCCGTCACTCTCCCACTCGCTCTATCACACACTACCCTGCACACACATGCATCGGCTCTGCTATTCTCTTATAACGATACACTGTAGAACAGACACCAGCGTACAACCTCAGACCACTTACGTAGGCTACGGCGTAAGCTCTGCTTAGAGACCCCGCAGAAGCATATATCCCACTTTAATGCTGATATGGCACACTGATTAACAAGAACATTTTAAAATGGCACTTAATATTAAAAAGGCTGCCAACCCCTGGGCTACTTCCTTTATAGTTGTGTTGGATGACAAAACATTTGTGTGGGATGCCCCCTCAGTTTCCATTCACACAAACACACAGTATTATGCCTGGAAAGGGGAGAGCTGGCAGTACTGTCAATTGTTCCTGTCACTTTGTGAGGGCTGGTTGAGGAAGTATAAAACATGCCAAGTGGGCAGTGCCAGCAGGTTGAGGGATTATACGTTTTCACCGGGGGTTGCTGGATCTGGCATAACACCTCCCAGCCTAAATCACAGTCACCCCCCCCTGCTGTGGTAGAACATGTCAGCTGGTATATTTAGATCCTTTCACTAATGACTGGGAGTAGAGGTGAGGAGTGAAAGTCAGATGAGATACAGTACACACATTCATTCTCTGTTCGGGTGTGTGTGTGATTGACAGCAACAGATGGTGAGGTGAGCGGGCTGATCCCCTGCAGTGATGAGTGTGGGGTCTCCGGTGGAACCCCCCTGGTGGTCACCAATCACCACTGGACACAATTAGTTCCTTGTAGCGCTTCAAGCTAACAGAACGCGCACACTGGTAAACACACACAAACACAGTTCAAACTAGGGCTGAACGATGAATCCTTTTCAAATGGAAATGAAGATTTGAAAGACCGCGAATAATCGAATGTGCAATATTTAGTTGAGTGTTTGGTCTAACATTTTTCATGTCTCTTTTTATTATATTTACTGTTACTTCATAAGATAAATGCTGGAATAATGTTAACATATCACAGATTCATCTGTTGTTATGTTCCATGCTTATTAAAAGAAAAACACTTATTGCTGGCAATTCATATCCATGTTCTCATCCTTGCATAAGAACATAGAGCAGTTTTGATGGTGTCTCATGTTATAATGCCCCATCTCTTACATAGTGAATACTGAACTTTAGCTAAAATGAAAAATAAAAAACCTGCAGCCGCCTGATTCCCTCCCCAGTCAACATTATTAAAATGGTGATCTAAATATATTGGGCGACAAGTTATGGTTCAGTAAGAGGTGGCTGTGGATAAGGCTGTGGGATGTTATGTCAGGTTCTGCTCCTCTGAATATGCATGATCCCATGGCCAGATGGCACTCCCCAATTGCAGGGGATTCAATGCTGCGGGGTGTGAACACAATGCGTGATTCTAATGATGGATAATGCTAATAATGTGACGTTGAAAGTGGGTGACATCTTCACTGCATTGCTAATGAGGCTTTGGCACATTTTAGCATTTCCCAACACTGGACTGTGTGAATGTGACAGCAGGTTAAGGACATTCGGGGCGGTCTAATTGCAAGTCACATTCTTCAGTGCTAAGCTTGTCTTTACTCCCTTAGTACTTTGAGTTGAAACACAAATATTGAACAATGATTTATGAATGTGCTTCATAAGAGAAAAAGTTGTATTTTTTTTTTTTTTAAGATTATCTTTTGGGGCTTTTCCCTTTATTTGATATTGACAATAGATAGACAGGAAACGTGGGAGAGAGATGGGGTTTTTACAACAACAACTTGTTTATTCGTGTGGCCATTTTTGTGGATCTTCAAAGCTTTAACAGATTCAGTTCATTTCCAGAAGGGATACACTTTCAGTGAGCTCAACACTAAACCTACACTGTAAATCTCTGATGTAAATTTACAGCTAACATCTCACAGTATCTTACTGTTTTAATGTTATACAGGATCATACTGTAAATGGCAATGCATTATGGGAGAAAATAATAATATTATAGCACTGTAGACTAGCTATTATAGCATCTGAGACTGTTACAGATTACAGGTATTTACTGTTAATACCAATGCATCTTGGGAACATAATGGAAAAGGCGGGAATTATATTGCTGCTAGTATATTACTGTAAATTCAAATATTACAGTAAGAAATTATACTCAAAAAATGACACAATGTAGGTTTAAGGCAGGAAACGTAAAGTGCGTGCAACTGAGAAAATATCTTGACTGAAGCATGTTTTCACGGTAATACGTTGACACAGCAGGTGGTTCCAAATTGATACTGGCTCTAGTCTGCTGACTACATTATTAAAAAACGTTATTTTCCGGTTGAAGTCATTTCCCTTTCCCTGGCTGGGACAGGGACTGATTCATGGCGCACAAGGCAGGAGATGAAGGTGGCCTGCTCGTCGTATGCAGGTGTATAACAGCCATTATTATCAGACAATCCTGTCAGAGTGTTGATGAACGAGTGCTTGTTAACTCCTAATTTAACACCTGTGGAATGTGCTGGCCGGGGCTGATAAGGACTTGTCTGCTGGAGGCTGTGGGTGGGAGTGCTGGACGGTGGACATTCCCCAGAGACTAAGCAGCTAACCTGGGACATGAAAGTGGCTAAAGGGTCAGCAGAAGGCCACATGGAGTACGCAACACGAATATGTGAGGGTTGTCTTACAGTTGCAGGCTGTAAGTTGGGGGGCTCAGTCAGCAAAATAGAGGAAGACTTTTGGAGGAAGAGTGTACAGGAATCATTTGCCTCAGAATGCAGTGGTGAGAAGTCAGCGAAGGTAGCCGAAGTTTCCTTCACTGTTGACTTGCTGATGACTTGCTGATTATAAGGTATGGTCCAGGAAAGACATGAGAGAGCTGAGACAGCTGTCCGATGCCTGGCATGCTGTCAGCACCTACAGTAACAAAAGGCTATCTCAGGTCACAGAGAAAAGAGAGAGACGCACAGTCCCACACACTCCAGATGGTGAAAGTGTATTTACAGTAGGGCTGCCTGGCATTCAATGTGCCTAGAGACTTGGCTCGCTAATTAGATAACTTTGAGTTCGTGTTTGCCAAGACTATACAACAAGAAGTGGCCAAATATGCATCTTTGATCAAAGCCATGTGCTTATATTTGATTAAGTCTAAAAGTGATAAATGGCCATATTTGTTGTTGAGACAATTGGCATTTTTCAACATTATGTCTTTGTGGAGGCAGGATAATTGCAAGGTGAGACATGCATAAGGACACTGACTTTATATACCAGTGCAACGTATTCTTATACAGCTGTTCATAGATAGCTTACGTTACATGGCGGTTACGTTTAGGCACTAAAACTACTTGGTTTGAATTGAAAAAAATAATGAATAGTGTCCTGTATCCAAATACAGGTAGCCTACCTTAGAAAAGATGAAAGACGAAAAAAGGTCATGGCAGTAAGAGGTTGTACTTTTCATTTGTTTTATTGATGAAATACTTTTTTCTCTGTGCCGCCGTGGCACTTGAACGTGAGCGTAAAACTAAACAGAGAGAGAGAGCCAACAACACGGTGCAGGAAGAAGAGAAAATATTGTTTCTGTCAATTAAAGGTCCAATGTGTGGGAATTTCTCCTATCTAGCATTGAGATCATATATCGCAATCGACTCTCTCGCACCACGCAGTTCAAAGTACGTATCACAGCTACGGTAGCCTTCACGCTTCACGCTTGTTCCTGAAATTTGGATTATGAATACGTGTGGTCCTCCATGTTTCCTTCCTCAAACTTACCGGGGCCGGGAAGCTACGATACCCGTTAGCAGCATTAGCAGCAAGTGTGAGTTTATCATGTGACAGAGAAAACATGAAAGGCGGAGCAGTATGTCCTGTATGTCCCTTACCGGCTAACGTATTTCAAGATGGAGCATGAATATTTTATATAGCATGACTTTTTGAGTGCTTCACAGGTAAGAGGACACCAATTTTACCATCTTGATTGTTTACCATGCCGGTAAATCTGGACGAATTATACTTTGGTGTGTCTGTTAAAGTAATTGTGGAGAATCTAACCGATCTAATGATGTGTAACTTGTCCGTATTGACTAACAAGCTCATAACTAGCTAGTGGCTCAAGCCTGTCGCCGCTGACCGGCTTTAAAGTTGTTTTTAAAGTTTTTTTGAGTTGAGTCCTTGCTTTAGCGGTAAGATGTGATTGCAGTTGCGCCTCTGGGACCTCATCTCAGACCTCATCAGAGTTCCTTTCGAAAACGGACAGTGTCGACTGAATGACGTCAGACAGATGTGAATTTAGGGCGGGGAAGTCCCCGCAGATACTCAGATTGTATTCCTTGACAAACCAGTAAATACAAGCACTTTCGTCAGTGGGTCATATGCTCAATCACCGTTGCTTTAACTCACTCTTTGATAGATAGGAACTTAGACAATTCATTAAATTGAAATCTTACAGACAATGACTCTAGGAGGTTTTATACATAAGAACCTGAAAAAATGAACTGCTTCATGTACTGCATCAATGCAACTTGAGCGGTTGTTTACCGATTGTAAGATCGGTGGTTCAATCCATGGCCCCTGCAGTCTACATGTCCTTGATACTGAACCCCAAATAGACCTTTTTCACAGCAGACATTTTGAGTTGTCATAGTAGGAAAATCACAGCTGAAATTGATAACCAAAAGCACAGCTGAAATTGATAACCGATGGCTCAGTTCCATCAAGTGTCCCAGTGAGCTATTTCAGTGAGTCAGCATGCACAACACCAGGGCCTCTCCTAAGTGGAACGCATCCATCATTAATGGGTTTGAATACACCTGTGCTTTTCCTACTATGACATATCAACATGTCTGCTGTGAAAAAGGTCTATTGATCCAAGAATGTGCGTAAATGAGACCCAGCGTGTGTATGAATGTGATGGATGGTGCCTGTTGTGTAGAACACTTTGAGTAGTCGCTAAGACTAGATAAAAGCTATATACCACCATTTGCCATAATTACTACAGCCACTTAACCTCTGCCAGGTTTTCATGAATACTTGGGTTATATTCTGTATAGAAATGACTTTGCAGTGCCATGAAAGGACTTTAATTAACTAACGTAAAAAAAACTATATAACTCCTCCCTCTAAGTGCTACATGCAACTGGACTCACAACACTTATTTCCACATCACATCTCAATCTCAACATTCTTGGAAAATGATGTACAATCATGTATCAGTTATACGTTATATATATCTACGCAATATCTGTTATTTATTCACTGCCGCTACTTATATTCACACTGTACTTTATTTATGTTCATACTGTACTTTATCTCACTTTACTTCTACTTAACATTTTTAATATCTTGCACTGTAGCTATGTTACTTTATGTTACTTTATACATTAACTGACATTCTTTTCTTACTTATATTTTACCTTGAATATGACAGTGAGCAACTGCAACTGAACAATTTCCCTGAGGGGATCAATAAAGTATTCTGATTCTGATTTATGTACAAACAGTGACTGGGGATGGCATTGTGTGTGTGTGTGTGTGTGTGTGTGTGTGTGTGTGTGTGTGTGTGTGTGTGTGTGTGTGTGTGTTAGAGTGCTTCTATGTGGTGGGGTGACAGCGCCAAAAACTCGGTGTCCCCCAGGAGGTGTCATGGCCATTTCACTGGGTGTCATAAGGCCACTGGGCGTGCCCAAATCAGGCTGGTATATATATAAAGAACCAGTGTCACACTACTCATCCAGCTCAATACAGCTGTCAGTCACAGCAGCCCCATCTAAAAAAGGCGGAGGGAGGGGGGAGGAGTGTGTACGTGCATGTGCTGGGAGAAGAGTGTGATGTGAGGTCTTTGGGTAATACTGATTAATCAAATTCCAGCGCCAAGCTCTGGGATCGGGGACCTCACCCGGGGTTCCAAATATGTCAGGGAAGGCAGGGGACCTCTGAGGACTCATGGGAAAGGACTGATGAGTGCCAGTGGGAGCAGTGTGTGAGAAATGGATGTGTGATGTGAGGTCTGAGCCACAAGAATTGATTAGTCTGTGGTTTCCAATCTCTAGGGCCTAGAGGTCTTTTCTGTGGGAGTTTGAAATATGCCAAGGACACAGTCATTTCAGAAAGGGCTGAAAATCTGACAGCATTGGTGTAGACCGGGAAAAGCGACAAGTGTCGAAAAAGATGACCAAAACATTGAAAAAAAGTTTTCATTTTAAAATTTTGACCCAGAAAAACTAAAAGTTGCATGGTCGATGGGAAGACAACACAAGGGTTAACTGAAAGAGAGACAGATCAGGGACCCGCTACTACATATATTGTATAAAACTAAGTTGCATATTAAACTGGGCCTACAATAACCTGTTGTTGGCCCAAATCCTTTATACATACCTTTTTAGTGCGTATTATACTAAGCTATTAAAATAATTGTTGGCATGATTTGATAAAAAGTTAGAATGTTAAACATACAGTACATGTGGCTCAGTGAATCCTTAGGATGAACTGGATCTGTAGATGGCTACCTTAGTGACTACCTTACCTACAGGCCAGTAAGCCAATCATTAATGTTTTTTTGTTTTTGTTTTTTTCCACAAATAGGCTGATTTATATTTGCTAATAATATGTTGGATATATGTTAAGACATTTTAATTTTTGAAAAACAACAATATGGTGGCCCCCCGCTGCAGTAACTCTGAGGACCCTCTTGGGGCCCCAGACCCCCTGTTGAAGATCTCTGGTTTAGATGTTTCAGCCATCCATCAATGCATTCTTCCCAGTAGTTTTAAAGAGATCTCAAGCCCTTTCCAGACACGGATTACTGAACATTGCTTTTTGCAAGGTGTTTTGTCTGGAGTTCCTGAATAGCTTTATTCAGACATGACACGGCCGGTACAGAAAGAGCCACAATGCTCACACAATGTTTGGCACCTGGTGCATGACAGGGAGCGGTGTTATTGCTGAGTTGGAAAGTTATGATATTAAAGCTTTAGTGCGTAACTTTTTTCATATACCATTTTTTTTTTCGATTGCTTAAGCACTATTTTGAAAACAGGGACCGGTTTTTCAAAAAAACTACACACAACCAGCACAACGACACACCCAATCAGCAGAACACCTCAGACCCTTTGTGAAATGAAACACTCTTGCAAAAACTACACACTCACTTATAAAAAACATATTTTGTTACCATATGAAAGACACACGTTTCATATGACTTAATTCAGTTTGAACCAGATACACACTGCTGTTGCTAACCTGAAACACGTTTAGCAATTCTACTTCTCAGTGATTAGAGTACTGTAAATGAAGTACACAGAGAAAGTGCAAATATACAATAAGTTCACCAGACTCTACACAAGACCAATGCTGCAGACTGAGGAAAATATAATGTATTTCTCTCCATATACCCATATCAGTCAACATGTCAACATGGAGAATCACAACAACATGTCCCAGTTTTCATACAGCTACTACGTAGTGTGCATAACACTGTTAGCTCAGCAAACAACAGACAAACATAAAATACTATATCCAGTACAGGTTACAATTAAAGTAAAAAAACAAAACCAAAAAATAAAAATGAAAAATACTGTACGATAAATACTAGACTTACCTGCAGTGCTTAAACCTGATTGATGTGTCTACAATTAAGCAATCATGTGTTTGCGTACCTGACGGCTGTGTTTCACAGATTGGCTCATAGGTGTGGTCATGTGACAGTGAGTGCTTTGGAATTGCAAGGAAGTGACATCATGATATACTGTATACAGACTGTGTCTAATGTGTACAAGTGTGTTTAGTGTTTTGCAAATCACTGTGTGTATTATTTTGTAAAAAGTGTGAGGCTGACTCTGACAATGTTTTGGTTCTTGAGTGTAAGGATTTGATAATTGTGTAATAGGCTACTTTTGATGCAATCACAGAAGGCTTGTATCATGTGGACTCGCCGACATTTTAGTTGTCATTACTTAGAATTCCTCATGGGGGCGACAGAAACTACGTACTATAGCTTTAAGGATGGAAAGTGTTCTTTAAGAAGCAAGTGCATTTAATCTCTCTTTTATTGCTACTGAGCCCGATCTAGTAAAGGACTTCAGATGGAAAGTAGCTAGTAACTAAATCTAGTACAAAACATATCTTCTCTTTTTTAGATTCATGTTTTTTTTGTACATTGTCCCTAATGTAAATAAACGTATTAAACTAAACTAAATTAAGAAGTGACCCTGACCCTTTTTAGGAATAAAATAAAGATTTAAAAAAATCACATTTATGGCAAGGTTTGTACATCAAGTTTACAACAGAATTTCCGTAAATTTGGCAAAATGAAATTTGATTTAATATGTTTCCATCCACTACCCTTATGCCAGTATTGGGAACATGTACGCATCTATAGAAACAGTTGGTTGCGCTAATTGTCTATCACGTCATTAAAAGAGCTCCTGTCAAACCTCGAATGTGGAAATATGTGATGGAAATATGACGTTTCTGTTGGTTTCATGTATTGATGTGAGGAAGTTACAGCCTCCTCATCGCTCCACACACATCTGATGTTATCGTTTGCCGATCTATTTTTTCTCTCTTCAGTGGACTGTTTAAGTTTAATTCATGTCTCAGTCTGTTTCCATTGCACTTTGTTGCATTTTGTTTTTATTAATACACCAACTGAGCTACTGCGTCAGCCATTTTAGGTGTTTTTTTAAGCTCAAATTGCACATCAAAACAGGTGGATGGAAACACACCTATTGTTCCAATTACTGCCAATTGACTTGATTGAAAATCTCCCGAAATTTCAGTTTTGCAAACCTAAGGGGAAAAAAAAACATGCATTGACCTGAGGGAGATACTTGCAGGATTAAACAGTAAATAAAAAGTTCTGGTTGTCAGACAGCGTGCAGGATATTTCTCTTTTGCCCTAAGAGCGACTTTTCCGGTGCACCCGTCCCTCAAGACCTATCTACGTCTACGAGAGTGCACATGAACACTTTGAAGTTTCGCAAATACGAGAACTAATTTACTTTCCCCAACATCAACATCTTTGGCTAATAATTCTCCAGAGTATTTTACAGATCTTCACATTTCCTTTTAACATTAACAGTCTTTACAAGACCACGATGGGCCACATATATGACCGGGGGGTTTAGGTTTTATGCTCCGAGTCAAGGGTCAGCTAAGTTTAGTTGCGCCCTGGAGAAGGAGCGAGTGTTTCACCAGAGCTTGATAAAAGAAGCCACCTTTTTGCAGGAGCAGCTAGCTCCATATTGAATGTGAATTAGGGCGGGGGCCCCTCCACCATCTATTGTCTGGATAAAAGAATTGGTTGTCTTTCATGTCCTGAAGTTAGCAGCCCTCTGGGTCTCCAGGTATCAGCCCTGCTGATCTCCTGCTGCGGGGAGGGACTATGAAAATGCTTTAGTTGCTAGTTACTGATATGATAATTAAGATCACACTGAGATCTATCCAAGCAAAGGCTTGAAGGAAAACTTTCGAGCTACATTTTGCACTTTGATTGATTATCACACATACTTAAAGACAACACACCTTGTTAAGTCTAAAGTGAATTTCCCCTCACATGTTTCCAGCCCCCTTTAACTCAGCTTGCAGTGTGCTGACAGTTCTCAAAGCTTGCAAAAGTCCTTCCCCCCCCCCCCCCCCCCCCCCATTTGTCCCTGTCCTCCTGCACCTCACTCTGCACGCTTATAGAACTCATTACCGAGTCTTTTTCTCCACCCGTGTTTTCCAAACACACCCGGGTCACATACCGTTTTATCAAATTAGTCTTCACATTTTCTTAACCTGCTGGGATAGCAGATGAGCAGGGAATACTGCATTAAGGACAATTCGTGGGAGGTCACTGCAGAACTACCAAATTACTTTCAATTGCTTTCCTGTGATTGTCTCAATGCTTGGCACTTGCATTGTCTTCTTTTTTCAGAAGCCCCACCCATCTGGGACTCCAGACAGGTTAAAACAAACACCCAGAATGATGCAAACACTGTTTGACCTAAGTTTGTTTGACCACTTCTTTTTATATGTTCTTTCCTGCTTCTCTTTATTCTATGTCCTCCATTAAATCACTGGCAGTTGCCCACTAACAAGTCTTAGTTTGCCTTAAGATTTAGAAGTAAAGGAAGCTGTGAAGAAAAAATAACATCAGATCTGACACACTGTTCATAGAATTTTCTCCAGAGGAATCCAAAGAGGCTATGTCTGTTAACTGCATGAAACAGTTTTCCCTGACATTGCAGATATAGTCTGAAGATTCAATGTATTCAATGTATTTATAGTATCAAATCATAACAAGAGTTATCTTAAGACACTTTACAGATAGAGTAGGTCTAGACCACACTCTATAATTTACAAAGACCCAACAATTCCAATAATTCTCCCAAGAGCAAGCTGAGGCAATGAGGGTCTAATGGTGTAAATTTCATCATTCGAACATTCGTTCATGATAATGAGGATCCATGTGCACAGCCCAAAAATTATAACATACAGATAAACAAATCTGTGTTTGCAGACACCAAAATACCATCAACAGAACAGCTTTGTCAGCTGTACGGGTCCGTTTTGGAGTACATCCTGCCCTTAAGCTTGAACATACCTGCTTTGCACAACACCTTGCTTTTCATTTATGTCACTATGAAAGATGTTTTTTATTTATTATTATTATTATTGGTTTCCTTGTACATCTACATCCACACAATAAAGTTGTATTGAATAAAAGAAATAGAATAGAGTGTCCAATTGGGACATGTGGGAATAACTAACACAAAGTGACAGGCTCATTTCATACTTCGTGGTTACTTTAACAGCACATAGGATGGATTAGTCAGATCATTTGTATTAGTATCACTTACAGCTCTGAAAAAAAAGGTGAAGGGTCATGGATAGTTGTCAAAATATCCAGTAGACAAATGGGTTTGGGACCTGGCAGCTCGATTCAGGTCCGCACAGAGGTCGACCCAGCGACGGTGGGGTGTCCTCAACAAGTGAACCCGCCTGTGAACAGTTCTTGCTCTAGCGTACAAGGCGTCCATACATAGCAGGCAGGGCCTCCTGCTGTTAGCCCAGGGCCCTGTAGGAGCGCTCGGGGAGGCTACTGTTTCTGCCACTGTCAGTGAGATGGATGAGGGGGAAACACAGTGAGAGGGAGGGGCCGTTTAGACCTGGTGAAATCTTGGACTGTGAACGCAAAAACACAACCCCGACCCCCTAACTTCACTTGCACTCGCACAATGAACATATGGTGTCCCCAAACACTTAAACACACATGCAAAAGAAATTAGATTACCACTGACGATAATGACCAAATTGCATCTGTCACACTCTCACATGGGGATAGGGAGTGCTCTGCACACACAGGAGGGCGGGGGACACACATGTATGCACACACGTGTGCGGCACAAAGGTTGGAATTCTGCACAAAAGAGTGAAGGGATGACACCATACTGTGCCACAGACAGACAGAGTGATGGATATGATGGATCAATCACCCTCTCTGTTTAATCAGGACATCAGTCACCGAACTGGATGTGGGGTGATGGGTACAGTGGGGGTAGGAGAGAAGAGGGCGGGGGAGAGCTGGAGGCTCTTTATAACCACATTCAACCCCTGATGGGAATCTTTATGGGTTGATGGAATGATGATGCTATTTAAATTGGCAGGAGGGCAGTCCTGTTAACACAGGAAGAGGTAAAAAAACAGGGTCACAAAGAAGGTCAGCTAGATGCAGTTGATGTAGGCAAAGAGGACTCTAGCTGGTGGTTTCTGTGCGTCATTTTGAAAATCCTATAATACTGGTACAAACATGAGAAGGAATTGACATCATGAGATAGTATGTGATATTCTAAGTCTAACATTTACAACTGCCGGCAACTAACAGTAGTTAGAATCCATTTGTGAGCAAATAGATTTAATCATTTACTTTAATCAATAAGTGGCTTAATGAGTAATTAAACTGAAGCTTGACTTGCACGGTGGAACAGCTTTCACCGTCCGTGCACGGTGGAACAGCTTTCACCGTCCGTGCACGGTGGAACAGCTTTCGGCAGTGTCCAACAATTTTTTTCCTTTGTTCCTTTCCGCGTTCTTCTTCTCCTAACGACAACCGTCCCGTTGTTGTTGGCGTCTCCTGCGTGTGACGGTTCCTTTTCTCGTTGTTCTTTTCCTAACCACAACCGTCCCGTTGTTGTAGCGTGTCCCGTGTGTGGCGGTCCGTTCTGTTGTTGTCGCCGGTGTGTGGCGTTTCATTTCCCCGTTGTTGCGTCCCCCAGAGACCGCGGATTGTGTCCCGGCGGCCGTTGTCACCGTCTACCACGTGTGGCATTTCATTTCCCCGTTGTTGCGTCCCCCAGAGACCGCGGATTGTGTCCCGGCGGCCGTTGTCACCGTCTACCACGTGTGGCATTTCATTTCCCCGTTGTTGCGTCCCCCAGAGACCGCGGATTGTGTCCCGGCGGCCGTTGTCACCGTCTACCACGTGTGGCGTTTCATTTCCCCGTTGTTGCATCGTGAAATGGTCACGTTCCCAATAAATGAGAAAATCGTGTCCCTGTTGACGAATCAATATATCAAAATAACGTGAGCATTTCACAAACTGCCGTGAGACCGGGTTGCGCTTTGAGCTAAATGCTAATGCTCACATTGACAATGCTAACATGCTGATGATAAGCAGTTATATAGTGTACCACGTTCATCATCTTAGTTTCGCACGGTATGTTAGCGTGCTAACATTATCTAATTGGCACTAAACGCAAACTACAGCTGAGGCTGATGGGATTGTCATTAGTTTTACAGGTATTTGGTCATAAACCAACATTTTTGGATAAATTGAAATTTTGACCTGATAGTGGAACTAAAAGAAAAGTCAGGGAGTCAGGGAAGTTATTAGGATTCATCTGGGGACCACAAATGTCTGTCCCAAACTTCAGATTTATTACAATGTTGGACTGCAGGACTGCTTCGAAGGAAGCAGAATCCCAGTACTGCACCTGGACTCTTTATAACAGTGTTCTTTTAAAAATGACCACAGTGACAGAAAATATGCTAGTTTACTCATATTAAAAACATACCTTTATACTAACTTATTCTACTTCCCCAAGGCCTCATGGAGATGCTGTATGTGTGGCGCCTTGGCAAGAGTCTCAGTCAGACGCTGATCACCATCCCAGCACCCTCTTCAACAACCAAGCCTGACAAACACACTGGGAAATTAGCCTAACCCCGTCCTCCGTGGCTTCCATCAGGAGAGCACTAATGAAAGCTAACACCATCAGCCAAAAGAACACCCTTGGCTCTGTGTCACACCGTCAATACACACACACACACACACACACACACACACACACACACACACACACACACACACACACACACCGTTTATATTGTTACCATGGAAGGATCTTTTAGGGGCCCCCTCAGACCCGGTGATACAATGATTGGCTAAGATACATGTGACTATAACTTAGCTGTTGTTTAGAGCAATGGACAGCGCTGTTTGTTGTGCGTTGGGGCCCCTGGGGTGCGTGTGTAGGTGCGGCGCTGTCTGTTGCATTTTTTTGAATTTAGCCTACATTAAATAATGTTAAACATACAGGGCCCTATTTAACGATCTAACCGATAAACCAATCAGAGTGTCAACTCCCATTCCCTTTAAAAGCCAGGTGTGTTTGGACCTTGGAGCATTGCTATTATGATGGAGGATTTGCACCGTAATATTTTTATTTGTAATCTTTTGCATGATTGTGTGCTGCTGCACTTCCCTGTGTGTGTAACAAGCATAGTGTGCGCGCGCTGTGCACGAGCCTAGGAGCATTTTACTAATTTGCTGTTAAAATAACAATGAAATGCTGCGTTATTGACTTTAGACCAGGTTTTTGTTGGTCAATGCCGCGATCACTTCCCGCTGCCTCAAGATAGCAATACACCAAGAGTTGGTGACAATGGATAACCTGGCTAGAGCCAAAACCCCACAGTGAAACTCTGACTTGTTAAATGGGACGCATTCAACTTGGGTGTGACGTCATTCCCAACTCCATCTTCTGTGTTCCGATGTAAATGGTACCCACTATAAGGCCCTTGCCTGGGCTCATTGAAGTGAGTGTGGGGGGCTTTGCTTTTTCCCATGCCTTGGCATAAACACACAGACCCTCCAGCTTTCGTGCCCCACATAACACCTTTCCCACAGTGCTGAGAGGTGACACACAAATACATCTGCCCTGAACTCATGCCACCCCTCCAGAATCCCCATCATAAAGACCGGAGGGAGTGAATGTGGGTGAATCGACGCGAGGAGGCAAACTCGTCTATTCATGCTAAGCATCACAGCTGTCAGTGCTTTGTGAGAATGACGGAGCAGCTTCTTTTCACTTAAAGCTGATGTAGATGAGAGCTAGCTTTACAAAGAGAGGCATGAACCTGACAAAGCCTGAGGGGCACAACACCTCGCTCACTCTGATGTACTTGCTGTTGCTCTAAAGATATCAAACTTATAGAGGGAGTCTGAAGCCTTCAGTGTTTATTGCTTTCATCTGGCTATGGATAATTATCCCTCCTCTAACCTGAGCGGGAATCTATGTCCCATAGCAGTCAAGATGAAGTCATTCCTGAACAGCAGCCAGTCAGTCCGTATCTGAGAGGCAAAGCTGTTCCGGCCTGTGGATAGATAGAAATCACTGCTGTGTGTTTTTACTGTGCTGGTTAAACTGTATTCAAAAGCAGCAAAGCAGTGAGCTGCACCTTCCTTCGCGGAATGTTATGCTTCGGTCAAAGGGTGTCAAACTCAGTTTCACTAAGGCCCACACTGGAAAATGAGAGCCACATCAAGGGGCCAGACATGTAGAGATTGTTGACATGCTTTTATTTAAGAGAAAAAAGATAACGTTTTTTAAGGAAGCTACCACACAGCTGACTCACAGCAAGCTGTTTCACACTCTCTGCTTCTGTGGGAATATTTGAGTCTTAAAGTCGGAAAATCTGCTGATTTCTGCTCTGAGTGTGGCGTAATTAAAGTTAGAAGAACAGTTTCCCGTCTTTTTGCTTTGGCGCACAACTAGGCGGGCCAAAAGTTGAACCTAAATTGATATGCGGGCTAGATGAAAATGTGCGAGGGCCTGGATTTGGCCTGCAGGCCTTAAAGCTACATTGTGTAAGAATTTCTCCCATCTAGCGGTGAAATTATATATGACAACCAACTGAATATTACTTTCTAGCCCCTCCCATTCCGAGCGAGTTTTAACTCCTACGGTGGCCGAACCCGAAATGATCTCTTAGTATCTCCATCGTTTACACACAGCTGTTCTAGCCACTCCAATATTAACTTTGGTCTTGTTGCTTTGCCTGTTGTCGTTTTAATTCTCTTTTTCACTTCCCTGGCGAGTAATCTCCCAGCTGGCATTCGTCACGGTGCCACTGAGTTTAAAAGGCGATAGGCGGAGGTATGTCCCTCTTTGGCTAATGTATTTTAAAGATGGAGGCGCAACATGGCGGCCGTCATTCGAGCGAGTCGCTCGTAGGTATTCTGAATGATTCTGAATGATTCTGAATGGCAGATTCTACGCTTACGAGAATACTTTGATTAGTTGGTGGAAGTAATTACACATGAATGAGCACATATTTGTGAAAGAACAAAGGTTTTTTTGCTAAGAATTAACTCAAAACATTACACAATGTAGGTTTCAGTTTGACACATGTGGCTTAGATGATGAGTGCTGAGGGAGGAAACGTATGAATATGAAAGCAGTTCTCTTGTTGTGCAGGCTTCTCAAGAACAGTCCTTTGAGTGATGGTTGGATGTTGAGTAAGACCTTGGCTCCTTCCTATTCGCCCGGTTCTTGAGCTTTCACACACTGTCGGCTCGTCGCTCACAGCGTCACTGTGACCCCAGTCCTCAGGAAACATCCATTGTTACAGCGTGGAACAGTGGCAAGCTATGAGAGTGAATTGTGAACTGTGTGTGTGTGTGTGTTTGGTGGCAGGGGGAGGGGGTTGCGTGCTTGTGATGGATGTGTCTCTATTCCTGTTTGTAGTTTCTCAGGAGTGCTCTTTTTTTTTTCTCCATGAATCACACACACAGGTCGCTCACACGCACACGCCGCCATGCTTTCTCTTGCGCCCGCTGTGGGAGAAAAGGCGGGCGCAAGAAGAAAGACAGGCGCGAGATGAAATCTCATTCCCCTCGGACCAAAGGATATGCCAAAGACGCACTCGGGAGGGCTGGAGAGTCTTTAAAGTCAAATTCTTTATTCGCCCCTGTTTTGACACAAACCTGCAGCCTTCACAGTGAACGTGGTGCGCCAGCCCGGCACACAGTCCAGATCATGTTCCCGCCAAGCCTTTGCCCTTTCATGTGTCTTTTTTCAAATGAGCAAACACGGACCTACCCTTCTGCGTTCAATCACAGTTTTTAATTTCAGCTGATAATTGTTCCGATACCTAAACTTTGCTCATTTTAGTTCTGAATGGGAAGGACCTCCGGGGCGCTGCGCCGAGACGAGAAGAGAAGCAGACCGCTCGTCTCAGATGAAGATAGAGACAAGAGCTTAACCAGATCAACTTCCCAGCCGGCCAATACTTCAAACCCGACCCTTGACCCCTCCGTTTTGGCCTGTCAGAATCACCTGTCCTCCTCTTTCTCTTCTCGGCCAGCCCTCCCGGGAAAGATGATCCTCGGCGCTGACCAACGCTTGTCACGTATACCTGGTGGTGACAGCCAAAGTTCGCTCAGAGTCTTTTGTCCCAGAGGTCATCTCTGAAGCTCCTCTGACACTTAATTACATCTCTTTAAGGGGAAGGGGACATGGCTGTCACATGCGAGGCGTACTTGAGCTCTTCACCGGCCTTGACACAAACAAGTCGTCTAGAGGAAGACATAGTGAAATGGGGAGCTCTTTTAAAGGGTTAGTGATTTTGAATTGAGTGAAGCTTCGGGGATGGTTGTTCCTGAGTAATGGTCAGTCAGAGGATGGACATCTGGTCAGCGGCTCAATGGATGCTGTTGGGGTCACACGGTAGCAGATAGTGTGTGGCGGAAGTGGCAGAACAAATCAGACAGCAGCAGGGGCGGGGCTAGAAGGGGGGCACGGGGTGGCACCGCCCCCCCACTGAAAGATGATTTCCCCCCCCAATCCATTGGGCTAGAGTGCTGTCAAGTTGACAACTGTGATTTCCATTGGATCAGAGTACTGTCTCTTGGCTGCCTGTTCTGCCAATCTTCCCAGCCCCTGTCACATGACCAATTCATGTTTCCATGACAACTATCCTTTTTTTTTTTCAGACCGGCCAAAAAAAATTCCTAGAAAAACTGACATGCTAAGGAAACCCAGAAAACCCTCAAAGGGCTTGACATGTTGGGTTCCCTAAAATAATTCAATGAAAGGTAGCATTTAGAAAATAAAAACATAAAAAACATAGTCTATAAAAAAAGGGATGGAAGAATGGAACAATTAAATGATGAGAAAATAAAGAATGACGAAAGAGAGAAAAGGAAAAGTAATCGGAAAAAAACAAAAGACAGGAGACATCTTAGTCTACTGATACAGCAGAATATTTCTCACCCATTTTTTGAATGACAGAGGAGAACGTTTCTGTAGGCTGGGAGGGAGAGAATTCCATATCTTATAACCTCTGTAATTAATTCTGTATCTGTAATTCAGAACTACACGGTTTAAAGTATTTTCACATGTTTTCAACAAGTATTTTCGGTAACACTTTACTTGAAGGTATCATAACCATAACCATAACCCTAACCCTAACCATAACCATAACCATAACCATAACCATAACCGTAACTTGTCATGACAAAAACCGAATGACACTTACTAAAAGAAGCAAAATGTCATAAACGTTTATGACTTGTTTATAATGTTTATGACACATTCATGACAGTTTCATGTCACTCTTATGTAGATATGAGAACACATCACATGTTGTAGATATGTAGATAAGTAAAGTGTAACCGTATTTTCTAACAAATACGTGTTTGGAAAGAAATCACAGATTTTGCTTTACCCTGACTTTAACGCAGCATGAGACAACTTTATGAGTTAGTGGCTCTGGCACCAAGAGACAATCTTTTAATTACTCTGAGCCTTGTGCACACCAGCTAGTCTGTGTGATGTTATGTGGCTTGGCTCAAAGCGATGTCTTAAATCTGTTTGTCTGTTCCGCGAGTATAACTGATATAAACAGGCACAGTGGTAGAAATGTGCACCATGATATGGTACTGGCTACTTTTTTTACTGCAATACCACATACTGTGCCCCGGGAGCACAAAGCAACTAGTGCAGCTGAGGAGAGTCAGACTGAGGATCATTAGACCTGATCCGAAATACCAGTCGACCCACGCAAACACAAACACAAAGAACAAATATCCTGACGCCAAGGTGACGCGCCACCAACAAGCAGCTGCAGCCAAAAAGCGATACATTTTTCCTGCACTCTTTAGTTCACACTCCTCCTCTCAGGGATGACAGTGACACCTATATAGCAAGCAGCGCACGTACCCCCCGAAATAGTTCCTGTACCCAGCACCAATCAATATTTGGTATTCCAGAGACTTGTGCTGAATCCCCGTCTATGACATAATGAGGAAATGTTCTCTACAGTGATTTGTATTATTAGTCTGTGATATTAAGAATCTTCCAGTGAAGTTAGACTCCTGCAGGTGACTGAATGAGAGGCTAATGATTGGTGTGTGTTTCCCAGAGATCAGTGGTCAGTGCTGCATACTCTCCACTCCACTGCCCTCCTTTACCTTCCCCCATCCCCTCCCCTCCTCTCCTCCACATCCTCAATCTCTTCACTCTCCTCAAATCTCCACCTCCACCATCCTTCCCCCTTTGTCTCCCTCTGCTCCTCACCTCTCCCATACCCAGCCCGAGGTGAAAGAAGTGTTCTCATTCAGGGGGGGAAAGCTTGCTTTCCTCAATGGCTCTTTATGCCAGGACCCCTGGGCCATCAACATGACAATGTGACAATGTGGCGGGGCTTTTTAAAAGAGATCCTGTGTTTGTTAAGTGTTTTTCCCCCTGAAGAGCAACCACGGGGCAGGGTCAGGGGACCTGAAAAGTGCTCGTGAAAGAAGAGGGCCAACTTTGATCATACAATGTGAAAAGGGATGGACTTTTTGATTAACTCGAGCCCTGGAGAGCTGGGTTCTGCTGCCTTGGGTTTGATCTGAATTTTAAGGATACATTGTAATTCATTGAAATAATTCAAGGTGACATTTGAGTTTTAAGAAAATATCTACATGTACAAGTTAGACATTCTAAGAGAGTAATACCTGGAGCGATTTACAGTGTGCTGAACAAGCATTAAAGGGATCAGTAATTGGGGGAACCGTCATATTTCCAGACTGGTGAGATTACTGAGGTTTATCTCAATTATTGAATGTCAATGGGATCAGGAGAAGCTCCCTTCAAAAGTAACGGCATACACCTTCTTTGCAACCAGTGTTGCAGTGGTGGATGCATGTAAACAGGAAGTGGTGTAATCCCATTTAATAGTTCATAGTGAAATTAGTAGTCTTGCTTTGCCAGACCTTCCTCCACAGCGCTGCAAAGGAGGGTCTGGCTAGTCCACACAGCATTCTGGGATGAGAGAAAAACGTGACATTAGAATTGGAAAGGATCATTGGAAAGGATCCCTACAGAGATAGATCTTTAAAACCTCTTTAAGCCAGAAACAGCTCTGAAGTCGCTAGCGCTAAACCCACCAGACTCCATTTAAAAAAGCAATACTTTTAGCGTGTATAGAGCCAACATATTTTCACATGTAAATCGGTAAACTATGTGTTTATTTCAACCCAAATTAGAGTTGCGATGGTTGGAAAAGTGGAAAGACGACCCAAAACTGTTTTTCATAGTTTTATTTAGTTTCTATCGACTTTGAATGAAGTGTATTTTTTTTTACGATGCTAAACTTACTGTTTATTTACATGGAGTCTGGTGGGTTTAGCGAATGCAATTTTGTGGCTGTTTTATGTGTAAAATGTGATCTCACTCTTTAACAGAAAGGTTGACCTCCTTGGAAATCCTTTCCATAATGTTGTCAGACACTTACACAATTAATCTGAGCCTGTCAGCGGCAAAACAAGCACTTTTGTGAAGGTAAACACAAGCTGGACAATTGTCCTATTAACTTACATTGTAGCTTGTTTCTCCGCTGCCGACTGCAGAGATCTCTCTTAATACTGGACCAATGTCAAAGATTGTTGTTCCCATCAAGTTGGAAAAAAAACGGTAGTTACCCTTTAAGTGACCAGGTCAGTCATCATTTTGGCTGAAGCTTCTCAAAGAAATAGGTGGTGCTCCTGTGATACAGACACCTTTAAGCCTCGACTGACACCTGATTATTAGTGACATATCCAAATTGTTTCTCCTGAGATTACCTCTGCATGGAATCCTTTCAAAAATGGATTAGAGAAATACAAAACCTGTTCTTTGGGCTCTTTGAACCCTCTCTAACAACTTCATCTATTCCGCTTATGTTATTGCCTCTCCTTTTGACATTCACCCGCAAAACCACCCAAGAGCAAAGCAGACAAACTCTGCAAATTCTTTCATTTACACATCAACTACTTCTCCATTTCACTTTTCTCTTTCCACACCCCCACCGGAGCTGCACTGGAACTCTTTTCCTCTCCACCTCCATGAAACATTTTCTATTATTCATCAAAAGGCGCTTTAAGCACCTCTCCATTCCCATTATACATGAGCGGGGGGAAAAAACAAAACATTTCTGGCTCTTTAACGCTGATTCCTCTCATCTGCAGGAACAGAATTTGTGGATCATTAAAATAAAACACAACCATAATTCAGAGAAAAGTGATTATTTGGCTTGGAGCAGAGGAGGGAGGGAGGGCACACACCGGGGAAGCTGTTCCTGGATGGATGAACCAAGACTTGCCCTCAATTTCTGGCACTGAAATCACATTATTGCTCTATTTGCTTTAATTCTGAGTCAAATTTGTATTTCTGTGGTGGTGCTCACAGTCAATCTGACAATACAGGCTCATGGATGAATGCACGTAGTTACTTAACACAAAGGCCCTTTTCATCTGTGGGGGTATGAAAGACTCATCTGACAACTGTTATCAGTTCACAACAGCTAGGAGTATTCTTGAACTACAATTGAAGCTGCACACAGCTTGACTCCATGTGAACAAATGATTTCTTTCTACTAAAATTAGATTCAGAGATGCTGAAAGCTGCAGGTAATTAGAAAAAAAACTAAACTAAATGACAAAAACAATCCTTCTGAAGTTGGAGCACTTTCATTTTTAGCTTGAGTGGTATGACCTTTTTTTTCTTTTTTTAAAAAGCTGATTCACTGGGCTTTTTGAGTTATGTGTTTTTAAATATAGTAATGCCAGTTTATTTCGAGCTCAGCACTCCGGGGAGAGTTATCACAATGGCCTCATTTTGCTAGAGTGGGATGGCGATCTTTTAGTGCAGGACTGTGTCATTGTCAAGTTGTGTGTGTGTGTGTGTGTGTGTGTGTTTTTTTCCCCTCGTTCTGTCTGTTGGTTGGTTATCTGATGTTCGTCTAAATTTACATGTTCTGATGAAAGCGTCATTTTAGCCCCTGATGAAAACAACACAGGCAAAGTTGAATCTAGGTCAAATAGGGACAAACATTGAAATCAGTGGAGTTGTGCTCCGCTTGCTGTCAGAAAAGGCAGCAGGAGAAACATGCAGTTGATCACTTTTTTGCTAGTCTCACATTGCCAGACCTTCTTCCACAGCGCTGCGGAGGAGGGTCTGGCTCGTCCACACAGCATTCTGGGATAGGAGAAAAATGTGTTCTGGTTTATTGGCATTTCTTTAAACCAATCACAATCGTCTTGGGTGGTGCTAAGCGTCGGACGGAGCCACGGTGCCTCTGCAAAATAGCCTCGGGAAGGAACTTGTTTTGGTGGAACGTGTGTACGTTCAAAAGTAGTTTTAGTCGTGCGAGAGAAAGCTCAGATTGGACAGATAGTCTAGCTAGCTGTCTGGATTTACCCTGCAGAGATCTGAGGAGCAGTTAACCATAGTCCTCAGTCCTCAACACAAAAGAGGAGGAAGGTGACGGACATCCGGCCAAAAATGAGGGACAATGCCGGAAGTGGAACGTTGTGGATATATACTTATCTGCAAGAACAGAATATGATATATTTCTTCTTATGACTTAATTACATTTGGGCTACTATTCTCTTACTAGTATTTGGTTTTTGATGAACTGTTGATAATGTGTATCAGCTGTTTGATAATCACCAGCAGGTCAAACCCTAAGGAAAGCCTGGGGCTGTTTCCTCTGCTGCTGTGAATTATTAAATGTCCCATGGCATGAAAATGTCACTTTATGAGGTTTTTTAACATTAATATGAGTTCCCCCAGCCTGCCTATGGTCCCCCAGTGGCTAGAAATGGTGATAGGTGTAAACCGAGCCCTGGGTATCCTGCTCTGCCTTTGAGAAAATGAAAGCTCAGATGGGCCGATCTGGAATCTTCCCTTTATGATGTCATAAGGGGAAAGGTTACCTCCCCTTTCTCTGCTTTGCCCATGGCAAGCTGGTCAAGGCCACACCTCCACCTTGCCCCCCCCCACCCCCCCCTTACTCCTCCTCAATAGCATTTAAAGCTACACGTCCGAAGGAAAGCTCATTGTGGGACTGGCTCTAGTGGCTGTAATTCTGCACCAAGGCTGAATTTCAGGAAATAGACTTCAGATACAGTATTAGGGGACCACTAAGGTCTATATAAAAGAGACTTCAGATACAGTATTAGGGGACCACTAAGGTCTATATAAAAGAGACTTCAGATACAGTATTAGGGGGACCACTAAGGTCTATATAAAAGAGACTTCAGATACAGTATTAGGGGGACCACTAAGGCCTATATAAAAGAGACTTCAGATACAGTATTAGGGGACCACTAAGGCCTATATAAAAGAGACTTCAGATACAGTATTAGGGGACCACTAAGGTCTATATAAAAGAGACTTCAGATACAGTATTAGGGGACCACTATGGTCTATATAAAAGAGACTTCAGATACAGTATTAGGGGACCACTAAGGCCTATATAAAAGAGACTTCAGATACAGTATTAGGGGACCACTAAGGCCTATATAAAAGAGACTTCAGATACAGTATTAGGGGACCTCTAAGGTCTATATAAAAGAGACTTCAGATACAGTATTAGGGGACCACTAAGGTCTATATAAAAGAGACTTCAGATACAGTATTAGGGGGACCACTAAGGTCTATATAAAAGAGACTTCAGATACAGTATTAGGGGACCACTAAGGTCTATATAAAAGAGACTTCAGATACAGTATTAGGGGATCACTAAGGTCTATATAAAAGAGATTTCAGATACAGTATTAGGGGACCACTAAGGTCTATATAAAAGAGACTTCAGATACAGTATTAGGGGACCACTAAGGTCTATATAAAAGAGATTTCAGATGCAGTATTAGGGGACCACTAAGGTCTATATAAAAGAGATTTCAGATACAGTATTAGGGGACCACTAAGGTCTATATAAAAGAGACTTCAGATACAGTATTAGGGGACCACTAAGGTCTATATAAAAGAAATTTCAGATACAGTATTAGGGGACCACTAAGGCCTATATAAAAGCATCCAAAAAGCAGCATGTCATAGGACCTTTAAACCTATAATATACTTACATGCGAGTGCTGACGACTTCATTTACCACTTGTATGGTTTTTGGGTTAGCACCCCGTAGACTCCAAAGACAGTTGTGTTTAGCAAGCCAGTTCTTTTGTTTTAACACATTATTGCCCGTGAAACACGCTGAAGAAGGAGTGCAATTAACCCCATGCAATTAACCATTACAGTCAGTGTTGTAATGTAACGTAAGTACAAATACTATAGTAAGTACAATACATGTATACTTTTACTCCACTACATTTCCCCTAAGAATCTTTGTTACTTGCAAGAAATGTTTTGGAGTTGAAGATTCTTTCTCACAAAAAAAAATAAAATAAAATTCTGTTTCTGTTCTTCTCTTTGTTGATGTCAGACTTGATGTTTAAAGGCCCTGACACACCAACCAGACGGCCGACCGTCGGCAGAAAAGGCAGTCGGACCGATCAGTCGGCTCCCCGAGGTCCAAAAAGTGCCTCGGAACACACCGAAGCGACGCCGACATGAGCGTACGTTCTGCGCGTGCGCGAGATGTAATACGTCTCTATAACAGCACGCGGCGCTAATCTGTATTGTCGCCCCAAAAAAATGAAAACCGGAAATGACCAACGTGTCACGTGGGTCTTTTTGAGTACAGTAAATATCAAATACTTTAAGACTTTTTCTCAAGGAATATTCTGAAAGGGGACTTTAACTTCTACCAAAGTCATTTTCTGGCAAGATACTTGTACTTTTACTCAAGTATTGCTTCCAAGGACTTTTTACAAGACTGAGTACACTTTACACTTTTTATAAGGCTCATTTTACTAGCGCCTGACCTTTTCCTTCCTCTCTCTGGTGTTTTTCTTTCCAAGACATTAATGTCTACTGTGAATGTTTATGTCTTTATTTTGGTATAAAGGGAATTCAAACAATACATACACAGATAAGTATATCTACTGGGTATGGTTTTATAATTTGCATCTTCAGCCAGATTATTTTAAGAAGCTCAACTTCAAGTGTGTGTCTTTTGTCTGCAGCCAGGATTTCAAAAGAACACGTTCTTATTGTAATATTGACAAAATCACCAAAAAGAGTTGGGCAACTACTTCAAAAACATTCCAGTTATTAATTTATACTATGAGAGCCTAGATGCAGTGTACTACAGAGGACGAGGCTCACATACACACTTAGACCCTATTTCATAAAAAGAAAAACATGTGACAGATTGTGTGCCAATGTGTCATATGTCCTATTTAAGTTTTTTGTGAGAGAAAATAGGAGGATTTTAGCGCAGCAGATTTAGGAGTAAAAACATATTTATTTTGCACAATTTTCTAATTACATTTACTTATATACTTACACAAACAGGATAAATCTGAATTATATGTATCTCTGTCCGAAAACAAATAAACTGCATTAAATCAAAGGGGGTCCTTTAGATTACATTATACATGGTCTGATTAAAGGTAAATTATTGTTTACTGTTGTTGTTAATTTATGCACAAATTTGTGAGAGAGCATATATTTGTTATTTGTGCACACAAATAAGCCCCCATAAGTCTATTATTATTATCTATTAATATTCTGTACAGCTAAAATAAAGTGTAACCTTGGCTTTGTTGTATAAACTACTGCACTTACAAATCTGCATGGAGAAAATGGAAAGTCCTCTGGGACAAACTTGTGGGCTGTATATATATATATATATATATATATATATATATATATATATATATATATATATACAAATTATATAATAGATGTTTCCGAATCTATTTCTCTTCAGTAAAGGCAAGTTTGGGGACTGTACATTTGACTTATAAATGTAGTATATTTGACAGGACAATCCCGAAGACCACCGGAAAATACCGAAAGCCGCGGTGCCTGCTGGGAAACTACGAACTCGACAAACCGCCATCTTTCTTTATAGAGAGTTAGTAGGGCAAATAACAACCACTTTTGAATGATTAGTTCCCCAAAATAGACTCGTTGAAGCAAATCCACTTGGTCAGTTATTGCAAATAATAAGTTTAAAGAGGAGCGGGTGGACCGGAATTCCAGATATTGGGCATATATCAGACATAAGACACAGTAGTCTGTTGTAAGCGCTCGACTAGTGGAGCCGGTCAACATGGGCCGATCTCGGAGTCGAAGCTCTTCCCGGTCCAAACACTCCAAAAGCAGCAAGCACAGCAAGAAACGGAGCCGGTCGCGGTCGAAAGACAGGGAGAGGTCCAAGAAGCGGTCCAAGTCCCGAGAATCGAAAAGGAACCGTCGCAGAGAATCTCGTTCTCGTTCCCGGTCTACTACAGCTTCGTCCCGCAGAGAGAGAGCAGCCTCGCCGCCGGAGCGCATCGACATCTTCGGCAGGACGCTGAGCAAAAGAAATGCTCTAGACGAGAAGGCGAGGAAGGAGGAAGAGGAAAGAAGGGCAGAAATGGAAAGACAAAGGAAGATGTACGTATATTTTGATGCAAGACTCGGCACCTAAAACGTTACACAACGTTGCCCGTGTTGAACTGCAATATGTGCTAAGCTAAATGCTAACTAGCTACATTCAATTGTATAGATAGCGTTAGCAAGCTAGCCGCCAAAGCATGCTAACGTCAGCTAGGCTCTACAGGGCCTTGACTAGCTACACAAGAACGATTATTATCCCTGTCAGATCAGACAGCTGCTACGCAGGGGCCAGCTCACCTTTTCAGCTGGATTGCGTCTTACATTTTTTTTCTTTCATTATGAAGCAATTTTGATTTTAGGATAACTTCACGTTGTTGTTTTTTAAAACTTAAAATATAATGTATAACTTCACCGTTGTGGGGAGGGAGCATTACTTTGTTGTTTACAGTCATTGAAACCTAAAAACAACAAAGTAATCATCCCTGCTGCTCTGTCCATCTATTATTGTCATAGTGCCACTGACTGCATTGCCAGTGCAGCAGATTCCAAGACAGGCCACTGTTCCTTAATGCATTAAGCCAGGTAGTTAAGCCAGGTTTGTCAACCGATGGCTCTGTGGTTTAGAAAATAATTCAGTCTCAGTTTTGGCAGTTTGATAATTGTGTAAGCAATTTATTGATTAACTACACCAAACATTTGTACGATAGGGCCTCAGAAAAAATATTTTATGCCATAAATCTAACTCTGAATGTGTTTTGGGTGCATGAATGATTTTTAAATAAGCAATTTTAAGACCCTTGCCCTCTAATCCTAACCCATCCTTAAAGGTATTTCATATATATAGAAAATTAGATCAATGCATGAATCCGTAATGAAATAATAGTTGGCTGCAATCTTACATGGTGAAGCATATAGTACATGGGAAAACAATGACTTTGTGGTCATCATATTTACTAATAAAAACCTTGACTAATATACATACTGAATGCATGCAAGGAAGCATGCTCCTAGCATGTAAGTTGGTCAGTTAGCCTGTCAGTAATGTACTCCTAGTGCTGGGTGAAAATATAGTAGGCAGCTGAAGGGCATGTTGCTGCTTCACAATATAAGTAAGGGGTGGTTAGTTAATAAAATACAATTTTTAATTTATTCTACTGTTCTGTTTTTGTCTTTTAAAAATGAGATCTCCAAAGTTAAAATAGCATTTTAATAGCCTTTGACCTTTCATATAAGCTGTCTTTCCCATTCAAAGTTCTCAAACTGTAAAGGTAACTTAAATGACATTTAACATGGACATAGTCAGGGTCGTCATATACAGGAATCAAGTGGAAATTCCAGCCAGCCTATTCCCGCGCGTCTCTACAACGCGTAATGTTAGACAGCCAATCACAAACATTATTAGATCTTGGTAGAAGCATGCTGCATGCCGATTGGCTCACTGACGCTAATGAGATTTACTCCTTAGCTATTAAAATTAGGTATTGAATGAAGAGGCATTTTTCGATACTCGACACTAAGGAGGCAATTTGACCAGTGCCTAAAAAGTATTGAATTCGGTACTTAGTCCTATTCATGACGGAGCCCCGCTCAGCTGGATGCAGGGCACCTTTAAAGGGCGAGAAGCAACTCCCTGAAAAAAACAAACGGAACAGTAGGAAAGTTGTCGGCTGGAAATGTTTTTAATGTCCGGTCGTCTGGCCAAGAGCCGGCACTTGCATGAAGCTCTGACTCAGTTCGTTACATACATTAAAAAAACAATTATATTCGGATTAAGGCAATTCCCCGATTTCTCAAACGCCATGTAAACACCTTACCCCGGTTAAAATCAGAGTTCTCATAACGTGGTTAACAGAGGTAGAGAACTCCTTTTAGTATCTGGGGTATTCCTGCCGTTATACACAATAACCAGAGTGCGATCGGGATAAACGTCTGCACATGCTCCAACTGCCCCTCCCCACTCCTCTGGAGTGTTTTTGACCCAGAAATAATACAAATCGTTGCTATGATACAACAAAACAGCGTTGGCCGAAATTGGCAGCAAGCCATCGGCAGCAAAGAGCCTGCGGCCCATCTGTTTTTTTTCCGCGCCGAGGCATCAACGGACACCGGGAGATGGCTAAATAGATTGTCCATCACCGGGGCTGTCAACGCTTTGTCTCAGCAAAAAAGTGGAGGGACCGAGCAGCCCCGCTGCAGCCGCTGGCTAGCGTTAGCTTGCTAATTCCACCCGGCACTGGGTGACACTAGTTACAGATATAACGTAATTAGCCAAACAAAGTGGTCAGTCATCTGGCGAGAGCAGTGTGCTTTCCTACGCTGTGACCAGAGTGTGTGAATGAACCATTAAGTTGTTACATTTTTACAAATTGAGTGGCCCAAAGGGACATCTCAGATCAGGGTTCATTTTCAGACGAGATCTTGGTGGACCAGCTCTGACTTAAAGTGCCTGTTGCCAGGGACACTTAGATGCTGTTTATGAATCCACAGCTGTGTTGTAATTTTATGCTGGACTCGGTAAACTTGACTGAACTGAACTCTTCGTCTCAGATTGATCCTTGTGTTCTGGTAAACTTAAGTCCGCTGTAAGAAGGCGCGGGAATTAATAAAAAGAGTCAGATTTGACAGGCCTTAGGGCCTTATTTTAGACATAATTCCCTCTTCACCGGTCAATGTAATTTTGACCTAGGTCAACCGGAAGAAAAAGCTAGTTGTGCCTTGAAAGAGCTCAACCTACCGTACCGGAGGTAGTGGTACTCCGGTCATTCTTCCCATTTCTTCCCCGCTCATGTATACTGGGAGAACCGGCATACCCCGGTTACTGCTGTGCATGTAAACGCACTGACTGTCACTACCCTGCATCTTAAAGCACCGCAGTGGTTGCCACACATCATGACCACAGCCCGTTGATTGTCTGCCGGCAGGTTCTCTCTGTTGGACAGGGATGCTGCTGTTGTGAAGGTGTCTGTGGTAGCCAGAGGCTCACAGACACCTGAGATCTGAGCTGCTGCCTCACACCTGGCTTCCTGACTGCCTATTTTTACTGCTTAATGGCCATAGGGCTACTTAACCCGGTATACAAATGTAAATATCAGGACACAGAGACTTGGTAGGCTCTCTGGTTTCCCACTGGCTGACAAAATGTAATCCGATCCAGGCAGGGTAGGTTGTGTGTTTACAACGCACCTACCAGCTCCTAATAGCTTCCTGTTCAGAGTGGAGATAAAAGGCATTTTCAATAGGTAAACAGGATGACAGGTGACCTCCATCTGCTGCTGTAGTGGACAGGCTTGCCCATTCCTACAGGGGTAGTGGACTGGTATAGTTAAGTCAACTTTCCACACATTTGGAATACCTGGACATATGGATAGTGCTGTATGTAGTAGGGCTGCACGATAAGAGGAAAAAAATGCGATAGCGTTGTTGAATATGGCGATAATGATATTACTTGCGATAACTAAACAGATATTTAAGTGTACTCCGTTCTGCTGCTTTTCAGTATTCTGCAAAAATACAACAAATAGCTTGTTAAATTTAAAACAAACGAGAGGAACGTATTCCGAACATTCTGTTATTGAACAAATTGAACATTGAATTGAATATAAAAGGCACCACTAAAAAAATAGTGAGTAACATATCAGAGTGCAGTATTCTACTATTGTCCAGTGTCTTTCGCTATATGTCGCACCCTCTTCGTGGTGTGTTTACTGCGCCAGTTGATATCGCAATGACGATTTTAAACTGATTTATTGTGCAGCCAACCTGTGATTTGGCCATAACATTGGTGGTTTTCCATATAACATGCATCAGTTGGGGTTGTGTATTTAAGATGACACGTTGGAGGTTAGAGCTTCGATACCGGTTCCTAAACGATACTTTTTTCGATTACCAATTTTATAACGCAAAAAGAAATGACTATTTTCCAGCTCCATTTCAGCTCCTTCCTGCCTGCCTGCGATCGATGTGCAACGTTAGACAGCCAATCACAAGCAATATTAGATCTTGGTAGAAGCATGCTGCATGCTTATTGGCTCACTGACGCAGATGGGATTTACTCCTTTGGTATTGAATGACGAGACATTTTTCGGTAGCCAAGCTTTAGGGGAAATTCGGTCGGTGCCTAAAAAGTATTACATTCTGTACCCTGCCCTACTGTATGTGTGTTTGGTATGAGAGCATACAGCTTTATGATAAATGGGTTCCATCCCTGCTTTCCTATAGACCGTCCATCCCTGTATGTCCGCTCTCGTTCCCCCTCTCATCCGTTTCTTCCCCCCCGTCCTCCAGCCGGCAGCAGGAGATCGAGGAGAAGCTGATCGAGGAGGAGACGGCGCGGCGGGTGGAGGAGCTGGTGGCCAAGCGGGTGGAGGAGGAGCTGGAGAAGCGCAAGGACGAGATTGAGCGGGAGGTGCTGCGGCGCGTCGAGGAGGCCAAGCGCATCATGGAGCGGCAGCTGCTGGAGGAGCTGGAGAGACAACGGCAGGCAGAATTGGCGGCACAGAAGGCCAGAGAGGTAACGCTCGGTCGTTTGGAACGCAGCCCCTCCATTCCCTCCATACCTCCCCAAGCCCTTCACACCTGTCCCCATCTCCCTCCCAGTCACCTGCTCTGACGGGTGCCTTTTCTGCGGGACATGTGGGGACGGTGGAGGGACCTCCCAGTTTACTTTCCAGAATGTAATCTAGCCATGGTACAAGTTTCACTGCGGAGAGGGTACGTGCACAGCCCGGAAGTGGCCGTACTGCAGGGAAATAATGTATTTAATGGTAACAAAGCATTACCACACAACATACAAAACCTAATATATAGAGCAAAAGGGGCCATGCCAGTTGGGCAGTCTCTTGACTAATCACTCTGTGGAACACCTCCTCCTCCTGAGTAATCAAGTACTCCCCGCAGTTATGTACTGTATATCTTCTGAGGTGTAGAGGCAAAAGTTAATATTTGCATCATTCTCAATTAAGTGCCAATGTAACTGTTAATTTGGTCATTTCTTACAATTTCAAATATGTGAGATGACAAACTGCATGAACTTAAGTGCACAGTGTGTTACTCTGGGGAACAAGGTGCACACAGTCGCATCTAGTGGCACCACAAAAAAATTATATATATATATTCATATTTATTTTCTTGCAGCCACTTAACAGGTTTTGCACCGAGAAGCTAGAAGTACTGCCAGTGAAAGTTTTGCCATGGCAGGGTTCCAAAAATTGACTGGCTATATTCTTTTCCATCATTCCGGCTTGAACTTTAACTTTTCATATTTGCTAGCATCTTTGTTAATATTTGCAATAAAGAGCTCTCTTTCTTTTAAGACAACACTTCTGTTTTACAGCCACCGTCTCTGTACGTCACTGGCCATTTCCCAAATGCCTCAAATTGACAGCTAGCTTTATATGAAGTCTTTTGAAAAATCATAGCTATGGGTTAGCCAGGCTTTAGTTTGAGTTCTAATAAGAAGCCCAATCCTGTAATCTCGGGCCTCTTTAAAGTTAGTACAACCCCTTTTGCATCTTTCCCTTTGTGTTTTAGAGAGTAAAGGTAGACCTCTGTCTGTGTGCCCCCCAGGCTTCATTAAGAAAAGGGGGTTTGTTTATACTACAGTAGTAATGTATGAGGAATGAGAAGGGCAGCTGAAGCCTAGTGACCCTGACTTGCCCAGGGAGCAGCCAGTGGCTCGGTACTAATAGGGTGAGAAATGTAGGCCGAGCAGGCCTCCTTTACCTACGTGGACTTATTCGCTCACCCCTCTCCTACCACTTCTTTTTTTCCTAAATCTCCCACTCTGGTCTGAGACACCGTTTACCGACGGGACCGGTAGAACTAGCAAGGCGCCTCCTAACCTAAAACCAAAGCCAGCCTTAAAGTGCTCCGCTGAGGAAGCTGGAGCTAGATGCCTCCAACAACAACTCCTAGATGAGTGGAGATTACTCTGACATTTGAAATCAAATTTGATGTGCAGAAATGTTAATCCCCTTTTTGTTTAATTCACCGACCGTTTGTCCTGTACAGGTTTTAAAACATTACCACCTTACCTTCTCTTTTAACAATCCTTGTTTTGACAATCTTCTGTTAGACGGCATCAGCTCTTGGATACATAATGACGGACCGCCACATTTCCTGTTTCCTGTTTGACAAGGTTAACTATCTCTGGTCTAACCTTTTTTTGTCTGTTAATAGATATATATTTTTTTTCTAATAATACATTTTATACAGTTAAAGAACTTTTTTTTTCCTCCCCAGAACAACAAATGTACTGTGTTTTGTACTCATGACTTGCTTCTCCTATAGGGTTGCTGCTCATTTTTGGATAATGTTATTTGTAAATTCATTTGTGTTTTTTATTTTTTTTTAATTTTTTATTTATTTTGGAAACACAACTCACCAACTTCCTAACTAGCACTTGACCTGAGCTGGCCTGCAGCCTTTCAGCTCACCGTGACTCGTGTCCTGTACTGTAAGTGTACCGTGGTCCGGTCTCCTCAAACACACACAGACACCTCTTTGTCCTGTCCACTCCTTCACTCTGCTGTCGTCTCAGTGGGGACTGAGCCACTGTAAAGAAAGGAAAACGATAGAAAAAGAAAAAAAGAACGAATGTGAGCTGTGGCTGCAGGCTAAGCAGTACAGAGATCAGAGTTATAAAGAGGAATGCCGCAGGCGCGGTATGGCCGAATTCCCCCCCAAACCTACCTACCCACCCACCCCAGGAGCGCTTCTCTGTCTCTGCAGGGGGCCACACAGTCCGGACGGGACAGTAAATATTCAACCGTTTAATGCCGAATGCTTTCACCAGTTGTGTAGGTACACAGGCAAGGAAAATGCGTAGGTATACGTGCATTGGTGAGCCAAAACTATTCCCTCCTTTATTTGTATCCTTTTTTTTTTTTTTTCTTCTTCTCTTGCTTATAATGATGATTAGACAAAAAAAAAAAAAAAATCAGCAATTGTATTTTCTTCTAGATTGTATTGTCTGTCTTCTATTTTGTGAGTGTGATGAGTGGAGTTCCCACAATTCTTGTTTTTAAATTTTTTATTAAATGTCTCACAATAATGCAGTGAGCGCCATAGCTGTGGCTTAGCTTTTGAGTTTTTCTAGGAGGGTACTAACAGCAGGAGAGGGAGGGGAAATAAATAGCGGGTTCATTTTTTCCCCCACAGTCTCTTTATGCTTTTTGTATTTATAAAAAAAAAAACTATTTAGCCTGACTGCAGAGAATGCCAGTGTGGTCATGAGTGAGAGGCTAAACAAACTTCTCTGTGGTGTAATGAGTTAGGTGTGTGTGTGTGTGTGTGTGTGTGTGTGTGAGACAATTTGAGGGCAAGCGTGTGTGTATGTGTGTACGTAAAGTGCTTTGTGGCTGTAGCCTGTTCGTGCGCTAACATGGAACCGTGTCACCCGTCTAGGAGGAAGAAAAATCGAAGCGGGAGGAGCTGGAAAAAATCCTGGAGGAGAATAACCGCAAGATCGCCGACGCTCAGGCCAAGCTGGTACGCCCCGCTCTGCTTCCTTTCTGCCTGTTTTTTTTTTTTTTTGACACATTTATCCCATTTCAGTCCAAATTCATAACCCTCAATTCTGATTGTTTCTGAGTGCTGCCTCCATCACCTACGGAATGACTAACGCTGCTTATCCTCCTCTAACTGTCCTCCCGGCTGAAGACATGTTGACACTTTCTTCAACATTTTTTCCCCCTAGGCCGCCGGCACTTTTTGTTGAATTATTTTTTCCGCTTATTGTCACTTTTTTTTTTTTTTTTTTTACTTTTTAAGTTGTTTTTGTTGCTTTGTTTTTGACCCGTTTTTTTTTGTCACTTTAACGTTTTGCTTTTCCCCCACTACTACGAGTTTTACACTTGTTCTTGGAATTCATGGACACTAAACCTCATTTTTGAGTTTAAAAAGCCAAAATATGCTATAAAATTGAATAAAAGTAATGTACTGAGCCTTCATTTTACCTGAGAAGAGCATTAAATGGAATCGTCCATGTTCATTTTTGGCAATTTGGTTGAAAGAAACCCAAATCTTTAAAAAAAATCTTTTTACCTAATATCGTGCAGCGCCTATAATCAATTATTTGATCACATCCAATGAGAAGTGATTTCACTTCCAAGTGCAGTCAGAAAAACCCGACGCACGTCATGTCTGCTTTTAATGTCACTTATGTGTCTATAATTCCAAATCTCTGTCCCCCCTCCACTGGTAAGACACCTCAAGTCTTTCACCACACCACGACCAAATAACTCCGTAGACCTCTGGCAAGAAGCCCTTTGTGTTGCGTGGCTTTGAGTTGATGCTTATCAGCCGTGGCTTTTCCTTTCCTTTTGGCTATACAAGCTGAAGTCTGACTAATTTGTAAAGCACTGTTTATTTGATTCAGGCTTGATTTGGATAAGCTGAGGCTGTAGTAAACATCTGCACACATTAAGATGCTGGGTGATACGGAGGAATATATCAGGATGTTCTTGACCAAATATATCGACATTGCGACGATGTCGTAGGGTTGACACTTTGGTGCTTTCACTAAATCTTTTTTTACAATGAGGTTTTAGATAATCAATAATGTGGTATACGAGTTTAAGTCAAATTATAGAGAGAAAATAAATCATCCCCCCCAGTTATATACTGACTTTGTTTATATGAAGGCACAAAAATGGTGTCATGTTTTTACAATTCTGCAGTTCGTCAAATGATATTCCCTCGAAACGTTTCACAACCGATTTTGTGAGAAAATTGAGTTAGTGTGTGCTCGTTATCAATTTAGACAACGTAATTGTATATGACGATATCCTGATATGATTCCATTGAAAGCCGATAAATGATCATATTGAATTATGGCCCAGCCCTACGGGGTATTAAAAGGGTATAAGGGCACTTGGCTTGAAAGCTGTGCTTTTGTCCCCGTCTGACTGTGTGTGTGTGTGTGTGTGTGTGTGTGTGTGTGTGTGTGTGTGTGTGTGTGTGCGCCCGACAGGCTGAGGAGCAGTTGCGTATTGTAGAGGAGCAGAGAAAGATTCACGAGGAGCGCATGAAGCTGGAGCAGGACCGACAAAAGCAGCAAAAGGAGGAGCAGAAAATCATCCTCGGCAAGGGCAAGTCCCGGCCCAAGCTCTCCTTCTCCCTGAAGGCCACCGAATGAGACTGCTCCTCCCCTCCACCCCCAACCCCTTCGCTCACATGTCCCGCCCAGCCTTCATCCCCATCCAGCTCTCCCTCATCATCATTCGACCCCGCTCCTCCTCCTCCGTGGAACGCTCGCTTCGTTTTGGAAGTGCTGAAGGAAGGCCGAGGATAAGGGGTGCGCCCCGCTGTGTGTTGGTCCCTGTGAAAGGCCCATGTTGTCCCTCCCGGCCTGGAAGGGAAAGGCAGCTCTCCGCCCTCGCCCTTCCTCACCTCCACCGCACAGATGACTCTTGTTTGTGCTTTATTTTTTTCGTTTTTTTTTTTTTTTTTAGGGAACTTGGAACTTTTTTGATGTAGAATGCTATAACATGTCCCCTTTGCCCCCCCTTCCCCCCCTTCCCCCGTAAGTCTTAACTCTGGTGTAACAGCGAGCGACTGTCCACCCGTGCTCTTCTTACATGTCTTCACAGCCAGCAAACGACAAACGGTAGAACGCCAGTCCCCGATATAGAGGAGTATGTGTGACTTTTGTCTAGTTTCAGTCTACTGTAAAAGCTCATGTGCAGCTTGGGAGTTGGCCTGTGGTTTTCCTGTTTTCATAACAAAAAAAATAAAAAATAAAATAATAAAGGATCCTAAAGCGGCCGACACAGTGGTAACAAATCACAGCACAGCCTTTTAAAAGCACAGTTAACTTCCCGTCCAGCTGACAGGTTTCTGTCTTCCACCTACCTTTACTTCCTCTGCCCGTAAGCTCCGTTCACCATATAAATCTACAAACTACTCTTCTTTCTGCTTCAGCTCCGTCTGCCATGTATATCATCTTTTTTTTTTCTCTCTAAATGACAGCAGCATGTCGACCTGAGGAGGGAATGTGAAACTCGTGTTACATTTAAAGTTTGCTGCAGTGCAGGTGAACTCGGCCTCGACTTCCAAGCTGCCCATGACTGAACCACAAACCCTACAGCAGGATGTGTGTCTCGTCTACGATAAGGGGGCCTGTGGGTAATGGAGGGGAGAGAGAGAGAGAGAGAGAGGACATTTCCTGTATGATGTAATTTTATTAGCCTTGCTGTGATGTGCTGAGTCCCAACTCCTCCTCCTCCTCTTTCCCCCCCCCCCCAGTTAAAATTGTGTTTTGAAATTGATCCACGATTAGGGAACAAAAAGTCACATTAATGGTAAATACTTGAGTTTTGTTATCAGACTCTTTGGAAAAAGCAGTGAATTGTACGAAACCCACGGACCATACAGTCCGTGTTCTGTCCCCGAGTTGTGTTGTAGTAAACTAACTTGGCAAGGCGCCTCACTTGGTAAGTCTTGATTCGTATAGGATGGACAAGTTCAGGTAAGATAAGGTGTGAGGTCAGCAGCAGTGCGAGTGTGTGAGTGAACGTGCGTGCGTGCGTGCGTGGGTGCGTGGGTGTGAGAGAAAGGCGGGCTGACCTCAGGTGGGTATAATGACTTTTTGTTATGTTGTGGGATTTTGAATTTGTCATGTAATTTCCCCCAATTGTCAAGGGACTGAACAGTTCAATAAATCCTTTGAATGCCTCTAATTGTATCGCCTAAAAGATGTGTGTGTGTGTGTGTGTGTGATTCAAACTGAAGTCACTTCACACTGTCGTTTAAAGTAAGTAGTGGCATTACTGGCACCGTTTGGGGTTTTGTCAGCAGGTTATTGCTGTACTAATACATGAACATCAAGTTAACCAACACCCTGTAATAATCCAGTCTTATAAATTGGCAGCTGCAGTTTGAGACATGTGCAGCTGCTGCTTTGCAGTGGTGGAATGTAAACTAAGTACATTTATTCAAGTACTGTACTATAGTGCAAATGTATGGTGCTTGTACTTGAGTTTTTTTTATGCCACTTTCTACTTCGCTACATTTCAGAGAGAAATACTGTACTTTTTACTCCACTACATTCATCTGACAGCTTTACTCATTAAGATGTTTGCACACAAAACACATGTAGCCTAGTTTATAAAATACAATGTTTAATTATAAATCAAACTACTCAACACATAAAAAGTGAGGACTATTTTTAGGCCTGTTAGTACTTTTACTTGTAAAGAATCTGAATACTTCTTCCACCACTGCTGCTTTGTTTCCAGCAAGTGAAGGCCGAGCCGATGTGACAAAGACTGAATGAGTGATTGAAAGCGACGGCCTCGTCCTCCGGTTCTCTGCTGCTGGCTTTGGAGAATAACTGGCGAGTCTAAACTAATGAGTCGAACTAACTGTCCAATATATTTAAAGGTGCGAGTGAAGCAATGGCTGATGAAGATATTAAAGTTTGATTAGTGTAATTCATTCTTAAACTCGGGTCAACGGACAGTGTTCACCCGGCCATCGGTCTCTTCATTACGGATTGTTTCCATCTCTCTCGTATCAAATGACGACTGTATATCAACATTTGTGACCCGCCGTGTGACGTTGTCTGGCAGTTTAGAGTGTAGCCTATACACTGCCACAGTCTAACACCAACCGTAAGTATTTCGGTGAAGAGAACAGAAGTCCCCCGGCCGGCTCCGGGGCCAGCCACCGGCCCAGTGCCGGAGCCCAGCCCGCTCCGGTGCACTGCTCCCCCGAGGCCTGTGTGTCTCTGTCCCGCTACTGCACTCTCTCAGCTCCGCGCAGCTCACTGCAGTCGAGTCCAATAATTAAAACAAGGAGGAATTTTAGTTGGTAAACACACACACACACACACACACACACACACACACACACACACACACCCTATTAGAGAGAAATATGTAGAATGTGTAGGTAAAAAAGTGTGGATAGTTTGAGCTATATATAGGTTACATGATTATTATTAAGTTATTTTGAATTTATTTTTACTGCAGACAGTGAGCTTCTCGAACTGTCTGCGTTGATATGAAATAAATCAGAAGTCTGCCTGTCATCGGGAGGATTTTCCTTTAATCCACTTTATCTTTTAACATTGCTGCAACAACAAAAGCCTAGTTAAAGTCCTGTCCGTTTGCAAGTGTCAAACTCAAAGATTAACAGACATATTCTTAATATCGCAGACTAATAATATAAATCACTGTATAGAACATTTCCTCATTTTTGCATTAGATGGTGATTCAGCACAAGTCTCTGGAATACCAAATATTGATTTACTGTGTGTGTGTGTGTGTGTGTGTGTGTGTGTGTGTGTGTGTGTGTGTGTGTGTGTGTTGTCAGCCGGGCTGATCTCCAGGAAAGACGCTCCGCAGCAATTGATTGCCCGACGGGTTGAGCGACTTGTTTTAAGAGGCAGGAAGGAAGAGATTTAAAAATAAAAGAAACTCAAACTTCGTCTCTGCGCTGTCATCCACACTTCTTTTTTCTTCTTTCCCACTGAAACAATACATTTAAAGACAAAACAACTACAACTTTAGATGAAATTAAGGGGACATTTCACGGTTAACAAAAAGAAATAAAAAATGTATATAGCCTACATTGTGGGCTTTTTAGCTACTTCAACACTATTTATTTTTAGGCTACAGATGAACAGATGTGGAGAAAACAAAACACCACAAGGTAAACTACCACATCTGTCTGAAAACGTAGCACAGCATATCCTAAGTCCCTGTAGGAATATTATAGCCTGTAGGCTACTGTGTTATTAATGTGATCTCAATGAAAATGAAAATGAAGTTCATTTTGCTTTGTGTTGTCCATATTATCATGATTTCAGGTTGCAATTATTTCACAAAGTTGAAGTAACAAAGAGGAGGAAGGCTATGGCTCTGTTAGTTTGGTTGTTTGAACATACAAGTTCAGACTTTTTAGAACAAACATGGACTGAAAGGAAAACTGCTTCTCTGTCTGGGAGTGACATTTCCCTGTTATTTATGTATTTATGTATTTTTTTGTGTGAGCGTAGTTTGGCTTCATGTTTGAAATGTTTAGTTGTAGATGGACAATTTACGGGTCACACTATTGTGTTGTGGCTGCTGCCTGTAGCCTGATATGTTTTCTTTGTTTATTATTTTTGTGCAAAGCAGAGTATGTTGTGTACATTTACGAAATGACTCATGACACGTAAATAAATGATCATATCATATAGACATATTTTAGGGATCTTCCTCGGTCTCCAGTCTGTTTAGAGCAGTGTTCGGCATGGAGGGCCTGTGCACAGAGCCATCTCAGCCCTGTTAATCTAATACACTCGTTTCCTTTCCTTCGACCTTTGACAATTAGTCTAATATTCACGCTGCTCCAATAAACATGTGGAAAGCCTGCGTCTCTCTCTGTGTTTATTCCAGCCAGGAAAGGAGAGAAGAGGGATGGGACTCCTCGGTCCTCTTCCCGCTGTTGGTCTATACACATCGACCCTGATTATCAGCTAAGCAAGCAGCCGCAATCCACAGAAAAGAAGGAAAAAAAACCGCCCTGATCAAATTAAGTTGTTAAAAAGTGTCAGAAGTTGACACGTTCCGATCAGCGACCTGTAATCTACGGCTGGCAGAGGGGGGGGCGTGTGTGCTCGTTAAATTAGAGGGCCATTGGCAAAAAAAGAAAAGTGGGAGTGTGTGCCATTTCAATTAGGCTTTGAAGGAATTGTGATGTCCTCTATATGTTAAAATAATGTTGTAATAGTTGGGGAAGCAATTATACAACACAATACTATAGGTCTAATAATGCCATAATAACGGAGTCATTGTGTTGGGACAGTCTCTAAAATAACTATAAATAATATATATATATAAACCTCTTTAAACTTCTTCAGAGTGTATTAAAGAACACGTACGCCTACCTCTGTGTTTGGAAACAATATATCTTTCAAATCATGTTTTTTTAGTATTATTATTATGAATGAATACACCCTATTCTGTGATTTTGAAGTCATTTAGATGTCAAATTAAAACCCGATTGGATTGTTTGTGACTCTCCTGTCTCTGGAGCGGATTTTCCGCTAGTGGGCGCTCTTGCCTTTCGAAAAAAACTGGAAGCGCAACACAGCGCTGTGGATGGAGACACATGGCTCCTCGATACAGTCCTGTGGAAGAGCCCTATGGGAGTGAATGTTTTCTCCTTGTTTTCATTATAGGGCTATCCACACAACCTATAAACACGCTAGAAGTGCGTTATTTGTGCTTTGAGGGCCATCATGCTTCCATAAGGACTAAAATCACGATTCATTTACATGAAGTCTGGTCTGTGCAGTTACCCTGATCTAATCTTCAACAGGCTACAATGTCAGCCGATCACCGATGTTTTAACTGTAGTGATATTCACCTTTATAGTGGTTTTGTGTATTTTTTGAACTCATTAGATTTATAATATCATATAGACCTGTGAGTCTTTTATTATGTTATAATTAGATAAGAATGCCGTTTACTCAGGTCCCGGTCTCGTTCACATACCTGCCTATAGGATTCCACTGTAACGTGCGCCCATGTTGCTCACCACACTTGCGTACTGAACCAGTTGCCCTGCCTTGACTGACAGCAGAGTTCTTACTGACTTCTCCGCCGAGGGACCAATCAGCGACGGCGGGGGGCGGGGCCGGGGCCAAACTAGCTCCACCAAATATTCCCAGTCGCGGTCCCTTGCAGTTACTTCCCATCCAGGTTTCGGAGCAGTGCTGAGGCATCACCATACCCTGCGTTGTGCGCGGCCGTTTTTTGGGGACGGATTTGCACAATTCCGCCGCAGCACTTTTCTAGTATGAGAACTTCCATTCCAGCTCCTTTGATTTCTTTCATTCTCATATTTGATCGTTTTCTCCATTTTGACCATCCGACCTCATTGTTTCGCCCTCCTCATTTTGCTGCTGCTGTCACCCACAGTTTGTGTCTGAGCGCCAGCTGAAAGAGGATCTCTTTCTCTCTCTCTCGCTCTCTCTCTCTCCATTCCTCCACCAGACATCACTGTCCTCTTCTCCGCTGCTGCTGCTCGGGATTTCGGCGTGCATTGCTGGACTATAATAACGCAGGGGGATTTATATTTGTATTGATTTCCATCTGCCGCCCGGCCCACAGCGGACACCAGCACTTTTTTCTCTCTGAGGGATGTATTACAGCTCTGAACAGGGGAGAATATAAAGACACTGTCCGCTGAGTAAACTATACAGCCGAGCGTGCGCCTTTTGGTTTTTTGGAGCAGGTCTCTCATCGGGAGATGCTCTGGTAGGCTACGTGTGATCGGGGGTTTGTGGTCCGTGCGCATCCCCACTGGATCGGGATATAAGGTGAAGAAATTGCCGCGGTCAGCCTTTTTCTGGAGCGCTTTATTTTTGTGTGTGTTGTGGACATATTTGGTTATCTTTTTTTTGTGAGAAGGATTGTGCACCCACCCGGAGGCGCGCAGGCTAACCATGGGGGACTCGATGTGGAGATATTATTTTGGAGTTCTGTTTATTGCCTTCAAAGTGGACATGTGCCGGGCGCTCATCCTGGAGTCCATCTACTGGAACACAACAAATACCAAGTAAGTGGAGCACAAGCCGCGCGTACTAGCCTATAGACTACTGGCCCCCGTACAGCGCCGTATATACGCGCTCCCGTGCGGCGACCATTTCATGCCAGACTCCGTTGAAAAATCAGGCAATTTAATGCTGGCTTACTTGCCGCCCATGTCTTCTATGCTACGCGTAAAATACAGAAACAACTCTTCAATTCAGCATACGTCGAGGTGAACAAAGAGCTCTCAGAGTAGCCTGATTTCAAATTTGAATTTATATTCGCCTATCTTCACAGCGATCTGTTGGAATCCTGTCTCGAAAGTAAGACTTTTATCAAAAATAAATACAGCTTATGTTAGTCATCTGTATGCCGAGTTTCCCAGAGAACCTTAATGATCCTAACTAAATGGATCAGTTCTGTACCCGCTCTGCAGCTTAACTCCCACATTTTCTGACCGGAGTTTGGCTTTGTATCACTGAGAATGCTCGGGGTTAACTACAAGATACATATGAGCCTAAATGATAAAGCCATCATCCAAAACACCTGTCAAGATAAGGGAAACTGTGTTTGGCTCTGCTCGTTGCTTCGCCGCTGAACTCATACATGAACTGTTCGGGTCTTGTCGCCGTTGGGGAATATTTACGCACAGAGCAGCGGGCAGCGAGGGCCGATCGGCCGAGCGTCTTGGTGCAGTCAGCGGCACGCAAACCCGCCTCACAAGGACACAGCTCGGTATAGTTTGTGCGATTCGTCCATTGTTTGTTGTTTAATGGCATATTTCTGCGGAGTTAGTCAGACGTGGCGCATTTTGGGTTTTTGGGAAGTAAATTCATTCGGAAGGTAGCTGTACGCTTCGCTTCCTCGGTCAATATTAACTTGGACTATAGGCGTAAGCTATTATAATTCATATCTGACTGTAACAGGTCCGAATCAATTAAAATAGCAGAGCTCTGAAGCTGTATTGAGCTCATTAGCAGGCCCGTTTATTCCCTCGCAGTTCACTGGATCGAATATTGGATCTGTATCCTCCGTAATGAAGATAATATTAATGAGAGAGATCGAAGAGAAATGAGTGTTGTGTGTTTAAGGCTGGGACGCAGCAGCGGGCCTCTGATGCTCTGCTGCGGGTTCCAACACGGTGTGTATGTGTCTTTGTGTGTGTGTGTGTGTGTGTGTGTGTGTATGTGGATAGAATAAAAAAATCATTAGGCTAATGATTCAGATCAACGAGCCAAATTGTAGGGCGGATTATCGTGGGGCTATATGGTTGAAATGCGATATAAAAAAAAAAAAAACTTTGACTAGACCGTGCATGGTGCGCCTCTCAGCCCGCTGCTCTGCTCTCCATTTGCAGCCTTTTCTTGCTCCTTTTTGGAGCCTGGCTGTAAAAAAAAGAACAGCTTCACAACCGCGGATCTGGCTGCGTTCGGATGTACAATTCCAGGATGTCCCGTACACACAATGCGTGTATGTTTAAAAAAAAATAGTGCTTTAACTATGACCATCGGTGGGTGATTATTAGGTAAAATCAGGCGAACAAACACGGTGGCCCCGAACACTACATTCTCGCATCCCTGCCTGTTTGTATGTCAAATCACATTCACTCATCTCAAACAATCCTGCGCCTCCTAAATATTCCTACAGGCCAAGAATGGCGGTTAAACTCTTTTCTGCAAGTAAAATAAAGGTGTCTTTCTCCCCCCCCCTGTACACCCCTGCGCTCAGCCCGGCGGGGGGCGCCCCTCTTTGTGGCCGTTTGGTCACGGCCAAACGGCCAAACTCGCTCAATAATTCAGCTTTTCAGCTTCTGGCTCCGGCGCAGCCAGAAAGACCCTCTCTCCCCTCACTGTCTGCTGCCTTTCCCTTCACCGAAACACACACAATCGAGACGTGATGGTCTAACAGGTGTCTGTTGTTGCACGGCCCATGGCTGCTGTAGAGGAAGGTTAACTCGGGGGCCGTGTGTGTGTGTGTGTCTGTTTGTGCCGCGGCTGTGCCATGTATTTCAGTATTATGTGGAGGACTGGCTGTATTGACTGCGGGACAGAGCGCTGGTGCTCGCCCTTCTAGCCTCTTGACTGCCACGGTCGTCTGGGTCCCAACGCGTTTCAATCCACACTGTGCACCCAATGACGCACTCATTTATAGTTTAGTTTTAAAAGATAGAGGGGTAGAACAAAACGAGGTTTTAAATAGGGCTGAGCAATAAATCGATATTATATCGACATCGATGTAGGAGGCTAGATATCGTCTTAGATTTTGGATAACCTATATGACACAAGTGTTGTCTTTTCCTGGTTTTCAAGGCTGCGTTACAGTAAAGTGATGTCATTTTCTGAACTTACCAGACTGTTGTAATTGTTCTATTATTTGCCTTTAACCACTTAGTCATTGTATCCACATTATTGGTGATTATTTATCAAAACTCTCATTGTGTAAATATTTTGTGAAAGCACCACAAGTCAACCCTACAATATCACTTTGTATTTGGTCAAAAATATCGTCATATTTGATTTTCTCCATATCGTCCAGCTCTAGGTTTAAAGGTTAATATCAGTCGAGGTTGCACTTTGCACACCTATATCCCGGCCCAAATGGCCCTGTGCTGCTGCGTGTCTGCTATACAGCCTAATGTAGTGAGTTGTTATGTGTAATCCCCTGCTATATAGTTCCATTTGATGACCATTTGGTCTCAATAGAGAGGGGGTGACGACAAAACACCCAAATGGTTCTGGGAACGCTTGACTCTGATGTGTGGAGAGATTGCAGTCTAAAGCAATGCAAAAATGGCAACTCAACAGCAAATATGAACACTGCTAACATATTTTTTTTTTTCTATGTATGGACTTCACTTTGCTTACTGGCAAAGCTTTCTTTCTATATAGGGATCGCCCAACAAGTCATTTTGTGCTTTGAAAATGCCCTTCTCATAGAACATGAAACCTTCTCCATCTTGGAGCTGCAGCTCTTGCAAATTAGTATGTTATTTCACTTTTGACTCCAAAAGGAGGACAAAACAAAAAGAGGAAAATGTGTCCACCCTCAGAGCAAGTATAGGCCTCGGGCTGCCACAAACGCAGTAGGCATTCCGCGGCATTAGTGTGTGCATGTGCACATTCTCGGCGTTGTGTCTGGGTGAGGAGTTCAGAGGTAAAAGGCCACCGAGTGATATCATTGTGCGAGTACTCGCCTCTTTCTGTTCAGGCGACTAGCTCTGTCTGAGCTCCTTTCTTTTTTGGAGCAGAGCAACAGTCACTTCAGTTTGTAGTTCAAGTTCTCTGGCTGACATGAATCCCAACTTTTCCTTTTTACTCATGGGAGAAGATGTTGATTAGAGCTGCGAAGGTGAATCGATTAATCAATTAATCGATTTGTTGTCAACTGTTCAATTAATCGCCCACTATTTTGATAATCGATTAATCGATTTGAGTCATTTTTTTTATGTAAAAAAAAAAGTCAAACTTGTGCGATGTCAGCTTCATAAATGTGAATATTTCCTGGTTTCTTCACTCCTCTCTGTGAACGTGAACTAAATATCTTCCAGCCGGAAACCGTTAGCATGGCTCCATGTAAAGTCAAAAAATACCCCTGACAACAATTCCTATCTTGTTTAAGGCTGCAAAGATTAATCAATTAGTTGTCAACTTAATTAACTATAACTATAAACATGTATACACATACAACATTTAACTATATTTACTATAAAATACTATTATGATAATCGATTAATCGGTTTGAGTCATTTTTTTATGAAAAAGAGTAAACATTCTCTGATGTCAGCTTGTTAAATGTGACTATTTTCTAGTTTCTTCTCTCCTCTGTGACAGTAAACTGAAGATCTTTGACGTTTTGGACAAAACAAGACATTTGAGGACGTCGTCTTGGGCTTTTTGGGAAACACTGATCAACTTTTTTCACCATTTTCTGACATTTTATAGACCAAAACAACTCATCCATTCATCCAGAAAGTAATCCCCAGACTATTAATGAATCGACTATGAAAATAAGCGGTCGTTGCAGCAATACTGTTGATGAGGAAGAGTTAAGTTACAAGTTTGGGATCAGGATAGAACACCGTACTGCTCGTTTTTCCACGCAGTTAGTGTGTGATAAATAACTTTTGCTGTGGAGTGTGTATCTCTTTTCACAGCTCGTTGAAAGTCCTCATGCCTGTGTGTCACTCCCTCCTGCTCGCTAACGGAGAGCCCCGGAGCCTGAATATCTTTATGCAGCAGGTCAGCAATATGCTCAACAGCCCGAGTTGTCCCTGCCTCTGCGTCCCTCTTTTGGTTTTGCGTTAGTCTCCTTCTTTTGACTATTCAAGGAGGGATGAATGTTAGAAATGTGAAGGCCAGTCTAATGCCTTTGTGTGTGTAGGCCGGGGGTTGAGGATAAAGAAACAGCTAGGCTCCCTCTAGCTCTTACTCGGTGTGTACTAAGTGTGTGTGTGTGTGTGTGTGTGTGTGTGCGTCCATCAAAAAAAGAAAAGAAAAAAACTCCACAGGGCCCACGACTGTGTCGATTAAACCTCATTGTTTTTTGCGCTTTACTACTTTACTGCCCTTATCCATGAACCTCAGAAGGAAAAAAAAAAACAAGAGAATGATCCCACCACCTCCCCGCACACACACACACACACACACACACACACACACACACACACACACACACACACACACACACACACCTCCTTCTTCTGCTAATCCATTTTGTAGTTGGGAGGGAGAAACAAAAGCGAAGCCTCCTTTACATGCTTTATGTAAAAGGAGCGCTCCCTCTCTTCCACGGCAGTTCATTAAGAGATTACATAGAAGCCCAAAGGCCCTTTGTGACCGGGCAGTGACGGGGGCACCTCTGTGGGTCCTTTTGTGAATGTAGGGGGGGGGGGAGAGAGAGAGAGAGAGAGAGAGAGAGAGAGAGAGAGAGAGAGAGAGAGAGAGAGGGGTGAGCATAGAGATGCAAGTCCATCATGAATGACTGACGAGGCCTTGTGTGCTGAATGTGGTAACCGTGCCTTCCCTCTTCCTCCCAAACCCCTGCAGTGCCTCTAATTTTGCCTTTTTCTCGTCTTCCCTTTCTTTCTGGAGCGGGGAGAGAGTGAGAGAGAGAGAGGGAGAGAGAAAGATCAGTTGCTTTAATTTAGCTGCATCGATCGGCAGAGAGGGTGAGGTTAAAAAAAAAAAAAAGGAAGGAGAGGGAGAGCCATGTTGGCTTCACACTGCCAGGGTTATGGAGGTTTGACGTGGCTTTTTTATTTTTTTATTTTTTTAATGATTCCTTCCAAGAGAAAGAGAAAAGTTGATGATTAAGATTGTGTAATAAAAGAACAGGGAGCGAAAGAAATAGGAAGAAGCGAGAGAAATTAAACAGAGAGGGAGAGAAGAAAGCGTCGGGGCCCCCTTGGGGGGCGAGGAGGGTAATTATGTCTAGGCCTGCTCAGAACCCAAAGGCCTGGATTACTGGATGAAAGGTAGGGCCGAGGCTTGGAGAGCAGACACAACCACAGAGAAGGGGACGGTGAGGGGTGGGGGGGGGGTATAGGGTGACACGCGGCGTGGAGACCTCTGTCCTCTCGGCCGACCGAGGGCGAAAGCTGGGGCGCTGCGAAAGATTTGCGGGTGGATTAACCCTCACCATGCCCCGGCTTGGCCTCTTTGTCTGCCGCCCTTAATGAATCCTCGCATTGCAGCGGGGATTCAGAGTCAAACAGTTGCTCTCCATCTGCAGTAAATATTCACCCTCCCCTCGTTTCTCTTTGTTTTCTTATAACTTCAGGGCCACAGGAAGAGAACGGAGGGGAGATTGGGACTGGGGATTACACCGGGGCGGGCCACCGGGGCTCTGTTTTTGTCACACACAAATCCAACAGTCCAGTGGTTTAAATAGAAAGTCGGAAAGAGAGACATGGGGGGAGGAAGGGAAGGAATGAAGGGGGTTATATGGAGATGTGCAGCGACAGGAGGACGCAGGGAAAACCGTCCGAGAGAGACAGAGAGAGAGAGAAGGTAGAAGAGTTCAGAGACTCACGGATGAGAGATCCTACTTTTTGTGTTGTTGTTTTCTTTCTTTCTTTTTTTTTTATTGGTGATAGATGCAGCGGTCATAACCTCAGGAAGCAGGACTACAGTCCTCCTCCTCCTCCTCCTCCTTTTTTTCCTTTTGCCCCTAACACTTCCTCTCATCTCCCCTCCCCAAACACACACACACACACACGCTAAAAAAAACACCAAACCTAAAGGTGGAGAAAGGTGGTTAGAAAATAAATGAGAAAAAAAAACAGTCAGTCATGTCAGCTCTCCAGGAATCACCGCAAGATCATTTCATCGATGCGTTCCTTTTTTTTGTGAAAGTCCCAAAGTTCCAGTCATCACAAAGCAAGCTATGGACGTGCAATCCCAGGCACAAGTCCCTGCTTTTTAAAAAAAAAAAAACTTTTTCCACAGAAAAGCTGTGACGGCATTTTTTTGTTTTTGTTAGAAGGAAATTGCAGCTGTCTGATTTTGGTCTGTTTCCTTTTCAATTTCCTTGTCAGTGTGATAAAAGCTTTGATTTCTAACTCTGGCAGGGACGGGGGAAGTGTCGAGGAGAGAGTTGGGGTACCTGTGGCTGTTCTCACCTTCTCAGCAAATGGCCTGGCGGCTGTGGTTAGAGATGAGAGGAGTGAGGCGGGCCTCGGGCAGAGCGGTCGTTTGTTTGTAGGGGAGTGGAGGAGAGCGGATAGAGGGGTAAACACTGATGAGAGGAGGAAGAAGAGGAGCGCTACTGTATGTCGTGAGACGTCATGTTTTGCCAGGTTTCACTTTTATACTGTGCCATGTATTATTTTCACGACACGGGCGTACAATTTGAAAACCACCACAATATTCAGTAGGGCTGCAACTAGCGCTTATTGTCGCCGTCGACTCATCTGTCGATCATTTTCTTGATTCTTCTTCGGTCTGTAAAATGTCAGGAAATGTCCCAAAGCCCAAGACGACGTCCTCAAAGGTCTTGCTTTTGTCCACAACTCAAAGACATTCAGTTTACCGTCACAGAGTGAAGAGTGAAGGCACTAGGAATGAATCAAACCGATTAATCGATTATCCAAATGTAGTCGTAATAGTTGACAACTAATGGATGAATCTTTGTTGCTCTAATATCCATGGAACATTTCAAGTTCTACATTCTACCAGCGTCCCGCGGGAAGAACAACGGCCGTTAACTGCATTTAATTAGCCAGCCGATACCGACTCACAGTAAATGGATGTCTTTACATTAGCTCACAATGTTTACATCCAGCCTGTAATGCCTTTTAATGCCTAATCTGCAGACTAGCACAGCGCCAGACCTCTGTAATAAAGTGCTCTTGAGCTCAGGAATATTTACGGTGGGGGGCCTTACTAAAGAAAGGGGGGGCAGGAGGGGTGAATGGCCAAGTGTGCCTGAAAACAGGATGGGGGGTAGGGGTCAAATGCATTTAGAATCATGAGATGGCGGGGCAAGCTTTTGTTTGTTACTCATCTTTGCTATCTCTGCAGCAGCTGCATCATCGTGTGTGTGTGTGTGTGTGTGTGTGTGTGTGTGTGTGTGTGTGTGTGTGTGTGTGTGTGACCTCTACCTGGAGTTTGGTTCTACTGGCTGCCAGTGGGCCAGGTGTCTGCTATCCGACACACACATATCCAGCCACGGCCCGGCGCAGGCAGGGGGAGGAGGCAGAGCTCGGGAGGGGAGGGGCAGAACTAATGAATGAGTGTCTGACTTGACAATCTCCCTGTCTCCGCGTCTCTTCTCTCGTTCCTCGCCGGTTCTTCCCCCTCCTTTTGTGTTCCCTCTAGGAGACAATCCAGAATAGCTCAAATTCGCCCTGCATCAGCCTCTTGGCAGCTTCTTTAAACCCACATTCAAACAGTTGTTTTCTTCTTTGTCAGCATTTAGTGAATGCTTTTATTATACAGCACTTTGCTGTAAATCAGCTGGCTAAAATACCAGAATGTAACAGAGACGATGGTGTGTGTGTTTTTTTTGTGTGCCCCTGGCTAGGGCAGATCTCAATTTGGAATTGTAAAGGCAGTGAAAGAACAGGATACAGCCATTATGATACCATATCTCATATTGTGTAGGAGAAGCACACTAGACAGCCAGTGTGTTTGTGTGTGTGAGAGAAGCAGTGACATTTGCTTCAGCTGTGTGCCGTGTGCTGCAGCTCTGCCCGTGCGTTAGCTTTCTGTTGGCTCAGTCACGTTTGATCTCCTGCTAGCATTCATGCTAGCAGAGCAGATAGCATTGTCAGAAAGGTGTGAGCGGATGTATGCATATGTACTTTACAGTAGGTGTGGGCCTACACCTGTATGTGTGTGTGTGTGTGTGTTTCTGACTTTCTAATAGCCTCGAGAGTTTTTTGTTTTTCTGCTTTAGGGAGTTATGTGTCAAAATTATTTCTTTATAAAAAATTGTACCAACAAAACCAGTATTTAGTGAAACTACCCTTAAAAGCGTTGTTTGTGTAAGAAGATGGAATCAGATAATTTTTTTTTCTTTCTTTCATAAAAAAAATGACTCAAATCAATTCATTTAATAGTTGACAACTAATCGACTAATCTTTGCAGCTCTAAACAAGATGGGAATTGTTGGCAGGTGTATTTTTGAACTTTACACAGAGCCATGCTAACTGTTTGCGCATGGCTTCAGCCTTTATGCCAATCCAGGCTGAACCCTTCCTGACTTTAGCTTTAAACGTGACGCACGGACATGAGACGGAGGACAGAAGCAATCAACTTTGATACACAGGGATATTGACTAGCTGAGCATGATGGGACATGGCGATAAGGACGCGAAGCTGCAGGATAGAGATCTGCTGTTGTGTTGTCATCATGGAAGCAGAGGGCTGGAGCACGTATAGATTAACCTCATTAGATAAATAATGGCCGCCACAAGCTACGCTACACAAACGCACACATGCATGCATGCTTTCACCCTGTATAAACACGCATGAATGAATGCTAGCAGCCATGCTTACACACACACACACACACACACACACACACACACACACACACACACACACACACACACACACACACACACACACACACACACACACACACACAAGGCTAACGCACACACCTCCAGCTCCAGTCTTAGTGAAGAAGTGAAGCCCCCAAGGCTTTTCTAAGGACCTTTCCCCTCTCTCTCTCTCTCTCTCTCTCTCTCTCTCTCTCTCTCTCTGTGCTCCACCTCTCCCTCCTCATCCCCCCTTCCTCTGGACACACACACACACACACACACACACACACACACACACACACACACACACACACACACACACACACACACACACACAGATGAGAAGCTGATGCCAGATGGTGCCCTGATGCATGGACATATACATACCCTCTCTCTCTCTCTCTCCCTCCCTGTGTCCATCACTGGACACACTGTACCACCACTGAGTGTGTCCCTAGGGGGCAGAAAAAATATTCTCTCGGCCTAGTTAGCCGCTGCGTGTGCACGTGGAGCTCGTGCGTGCGCCTATGTGTGTATCTTGTGCTCACTCATGCACCAGCCTCCCGCCCAGAAGCGAGGAGGATGATGCATGCTGCTGGAGACGGGAGGAGAAATAATGTGTGCGTGTGTGTGTGTGACAGAGATAGACAGAAGAAGAAGATTAAATGGTTCCGTGAGAGCTAGCAGCCAGTATGTTTATATATATAAAACTGATGATGTGTTGAATCCCCCCCCGCTATTTCATTTAATGCTCTTTGTTAATTATGAATCGACTGTGCCTTGCCACCGGTCCCCTGTGTGAAGGCTCCCCTGCTGCCCTGCGGTGGCTGTCTTTGTAGTCAAGAAAAAAACCCAGTGAAAGGCTTACAGTACGCTGGTGCTCCGGCTCACTGGGGGGGTGGGGGCGGGGGGGGGCAGAGTGGGCTGCTTTCGATCTCATTGCTTTTGTAATGAGATAATCTTAGATTCTTCCAGGAAAAGAAGTCAAAGTTCACTTGGAGATGCGGGGCCGGCCCACACTTAACCTAGGTGTAATTTACAGGGGCGATGGGGAATAATCCAAACTGGCCTGTGCAACCCCCCCAAAAAACCCACCGTACTATAATTTCCTTCACATAAATAAAGACATTTGCACCATAACTTGATGCAGAAAAGGCACACACTGTTGCAGAAAAATTCACCACAATGCAGGAAATGAAGTGTTGCTGATGTGCTCCAAATTTCTATTTTGCTCAAAAATGGCCATCACAATTTCCCAAAACTCCAAGGTGATGTCGTCAAATGTCTTCTTTTATCCTCACAATTTAGAAGGGAAACGAGGTCATGTTCCATATTTGTGCTTGAAAAATGACTTCAATAATGACTCAATTATCAAAACAGTTTCCAACTCGTCGACTAACAGCTCAGTCGACTTAGTATCAGCTTTAGTTCACAGGGGACATTTGTTTTTGCTCACCCACACACAGAATGCACAGAACCCAAGTACGTAATATATGAGCAATGTGTAAACCTAAATGCTCCCACTAGATATTACCAACTTATTCTCTAGTCAGTAATTGCAATCCATTCCTGTCTACTGACATGCACCAGTTTTCACATTATGCTATAAAAGGCCTCCAGGGCGTCCATGGTTAACATTTCAAATTGTATTCAAACGTGGGGAAAATTGGTTTAGCAGATAAATACAAGGTTTCACCTCCAACTCAAGCTCCAACTGTGAAATATGTGTGTGTGTGTGTGTGTGTGTGTGTGTGTGTGTGTGCATGCCATCACAGGAATGCTGCAGGGGCTCTCAGTACTCGGAGACTAAATGTTGCCATTATTGTACTTTTGGGAGGAATTTAGGGAAATTCAACTCCACTCCCAGACATCCCCCTCCAGGCTCTGCGTCTAACTGCGTGCATGTTCCTGCTGCTGTTCCCTCTTGTTGTTCTTGATTTTGCATCACCAAGCTGGGCTTTTAGTGTTTTTTTTTTTTTTTTTTGTGTTTTGTTGTTTTTAATTTTCTGTTTTGTATGCCAACGCCGCTCTGCCATTTCCCTGGCAGCCGTCTCCTCATTTATCCGGTTAATTATTCTCTCTTTCCATCGCCTGCCACAATGTCGAAGAAAAGCTGTGATTTTATCTTCAGATACGTGGGTCACTTTGCACACTGCACACGCACACATACACACACCACACACACACACACACACACACACACACACACAGACACACACACACAGACACACACACACACACACACACACACACACACACACACAAACACACACACCACACACACGCACCACACACACACACACCACACATTCCGTCATTATCCCTCATCATCTAAAATTAATGGACCCGATCAGTAATTACCACATCAATAATTAAGCCCACTTCTCTTTTATTTTGAAAGATATGGAAAGGCTCAATGGTAAACACTCCAATCCGCAATGCATAATGAATGACGTATCATCAGTTTTTCTGCATCTAACTAATATCCTCTTCCCCCCCCCCACCCCTCCGCTTCTCCTTTTCAGATTTGTGCCGGGCCAAGGCGTGGTACTGTACCCACAGATCGGGGATAAGTTGGACATTGTGTGCCCACGCGTGGACGGCGGGGGGAGCGATGGCGTGGAGTATTACAAGGTGTACATGGTGCCTAGGGAGCAGCTGGAGAGCTGCACCATCACCAAGGCCGACACGCCGCTGCTCAACTGCGTCAAACCCGACCAGGACGTCAAGTTCACCCTCAAGTTTCAGGAGTTCAGCCCTAATCTGTGGGGCCTGGAGTTCTTCAGGGGGAGAGACTACTACATCATCTGTAAGTACACGGCTCTCCCTGGAGGGATCATAAATTAAGACTTGCATAATTTAAGGTGGGAACAAAACAGCCTCAAACCGTTTCGGCGAGGTTTAAGAACCAGCTGTTGGTCGACATACCTTGGATTTATGGGTGGAGTTTGTCGTGTGGTGAAGTGAATCAGTTTGGGGTATCATCAGTCAAAATAGGTTCAAAATAGGGTTAGCAAAAAAAGTATATTCTAGGAAATATCGAATAGTACTTAATATAAGACACAGTCACCTAACTTGGAAACATCTTGTTTTGAGTCGTATCTCAGATGAAACAAGCTTTTTTTGGACATCTCGTAACGTTTTTAAGCTGCTCTGTTATTTGTAAAATATGGGTCATCATATTTTGAGTTTTGAGTTTTCACTTGTTCCATTGGCAGATTGTTTTGACTTATTACAAGCGAAAAACAACTTCACTTATGTGTTTGTAGTCCATATTGCATTCAGTGCTGCTCTCCCCCCCCCACAACTGCACAGTTGAATGCAAGTCGGTACACCTTGCTGAGATGTTGTTGATGGACAGTATGAGCTATGTAGGAAATAAGTGAAGTAGATGAGGCTGAGGTAGAAGTTGAGGGGAAATTTGTCTTCACTTTATTAGAGCAGGTATGACATGGAATTCCTTGATCATCAGAGTTTGAGGCGCTCGGTGGTGTTTTAATCCCCCAACGTCGACTTCAAGGCAGCGCTGCGACTGTCGACTTCAAGGTCCCTAACCTTAACCCTAACCCTAACCATTGCCTAATCCTAGTGCCTTCCAGGCAGCGCTGCCTGGAAGACGACGTTGGGGGCTTAAAACACCAAACACCGTTTGAGGCCATCCTTCGGATGATTGTCCCCTAGAGATCCTACAGCTGTAACACAGGTAAACATTTCACTTCCATTTGAAGTTTAACTAAAAGTCCATTCAAAGCACTCGGTTGTGTTTTCAAAGATTCCCCCTATGGGATTTGCTTCTTGTATAAATCAAGCCTCTAGCAAGATCCAAAATGAGAAGATGGGAGTCTTGAAGGCAGACCTTTTTAAAGTTAAAGGAAAAACGTCCGTATGCTTAAAACTAAGTGCTTGTCAGATCGCGAAACAGCTTCTGAAATCTCACACCTTTTCTGATTTATACCTTTATACGCGTTGGGACACTTTGTAGAAACAACTTTGGTTGAAGCACACTGATCCCTTAACGCTCGTGTTTGTCCTCAGGTCATATTTGAACCCGTTTTCTACGTTTTTTCTATCTAATATGGGTTTCTTTCAACCAAATTGCCCCAAAATAACTTGGATGCATACATGAACGTTCTTCGCGGGTAAAATAATGATGACTTCCATTGAATTTGGGGTGTTTTAATTCAATTTTATAGCATTTGAAAACAAAACGTTTAAATGTCTCACAGTGCAGGTGTGGCCACTCGGCTTTGCTGATTGCCTGTGATGTACTAACTCCGTCCTGGGAGGAAGTTGTGATGGGGTTTAGCGACGGCCCCCTAGTTTGAAACATGGGAGGTGGACTGAACCATCTGTGTGGCACTGATAGGGGGTGGTGGGGGGTATGCCACAGATAAGGCCATCTGCGACGCTCTGCCACAGCCATCTGTGAGCTGTCACAGTAGGGGAAGGCCATATTTCTGACTGAGCCCAAGGAAGGGGAAGAAAGGAGAGTGGAGAGAGGAGGAAAGATGAGCAGGAAACACTGCTTCTTAACAAAGCAGTCTATTGTGGTACAGGAAGATGATTTTTGCAAAAACATATGTGCAAGGTAACAGCTAATTGTACTGTAGTGTATATAAACCCCACTTTAAAGTGCCTGCAGTAGGCGACTCCTGTGAATTGAAATGTTCCTCTGAGCTCCACAGTACCCAGAAGTCCCGCAGAGAGATCTGTCAAGCAGCTGTTTCAAAAAAAACAAAAACAGGTTCACTGACACAGTATGCTCATTCAGTTCTACCTAACTCAGTTTTAAAGCAAACAGGCAACAGTGGCCGCTCTGTCGCTAATGTGTCATAGCCGCAGGATGTTTGCATGGCAGGGCACGTCTTGCTGTGTTAGAGTCTAAGTGGTCCTACAGGTGAGACGTGTTCAGGCAAATATGTCAGAGCTAATATATAGTGGGTTGGCTGGTAGGCAAATGCACACTACATGTTAGTGTAAAAAAAGCACATAGGGCTATCTGACCGGGGTGGATGCACACATACAGTAAGTACACCTGTGCAAGAATGCAGGTGCATTAGCATCCACACCCACACAGGCCGAACAAACCATTAGATGTGTGTGTGTGTGTGTGTGTGTGTGTGTGTGTACTACAGAGGCTTTTGACTGAAGAGGCGCAGACATGATCATCCTCCCCTCGTCTCCCTCCACCCAAACACTGCAGTTAATTATTGATGAGCCGATGCCGGTGTTTACTTACCCTGGTTCTCCTGGCGCTCTGCAAGGCACTCCCGCTGCTGAATGTGATCGCATTGCGGTGGATCCAAATCAGAAGAGAAGACGGGGTTAGGTTCAGGTTAATGCAGAAACATGCAGCGTAGAGCATCGCAGGTACACGTAGGTGTATGGGTGGTTAGGAGAGACAGAAACACACACACACACGTGTGCACACACACACACACACACACACACACGCCCCTCAGGAGGCTGGAGCTGCAGGTCGAAGCAGCTTCATTGTGCACACACAGCTGTAGCAGTACGCCCTGTGACAACAACAGCAGTCCTCTTCACTCTATCTAAATATCTATTATACCCATATCTCTCTGTGGCTCTCTATTACAGCCTGAGCAGACGAGAATATTCAATTTCCCACCGCCTCGCGTTAAACCCCCTCCTCTTCATCAGCCTGCCGAGTCGTCAAGTATAGGAACGGAAATAACGGGGGGAAAGTTCAATTCAGAACTTTGAAAAGACCGGCTGGAAAATCCAATTTTGCAGTTCTTGCTAATTCCCTTTCCACTGACATCCCCACTCCTCCATCCCTTGCTCCCCCCACCCCCCCATCGCCGCCACTGCCGCCATCCCAGCTACCCAAAATGCTAATGCGCAGCCTAAAGAGGGGAAAGAGGGGAGCTGCTTCTCCACTGGAGTGTGTCACGTTTTTGCTGTTAATTGCCTCTTCTTTGCTAGCTCTGGCCCCAGTTCTGCAGCTTTAACAGCCCACTGCAGTTGCATTGTGGTGCTATGTTGTGGACTTAGCGCTATTCCTTTTTTGTTCGGCCGCTTGGAGAAGCTCCGGCTTTGCATGGGTAAACACCAGGAGTACAGCACAAACAAACAAACACACAAAAGCAGACAGAGTGAGAGAAATGCGCCAAGGTGTGCGTAGATGGAATCAGACTCACTTTTTACCTCGCCATGTTGGAGTGAGCCAACGTGTGAATTTTTGCCTGTGGGCGTAACTGCGTGTGCCTATGTGTCGGCCGAATGAGCTATGGGAATTAATAGAGACATATGTACTCAGGGCTCGCCCCTGTGTAGCCCTACGTGAAAGCATCTCAAAATTGCTATTTGTGCCTGTGTGTGTGTGTTTGTGTGTGTGTGTTTGTGTGTGTCCGACCATTGCCTTCCCTCCAGCAGTGCTGTCCAAGATCCATCAGAGTGTGACGGCGCCTCAGAAAAGTTCACCGCGAGGATTTCATTAGTCTTTTGGAGTGAGCACTCGATACGTAATTAATTAACCAGCGTTTAATCCTCCATTTCTTCTCACAATTGCCAAGGCCCCCACATCAATGCTACGGATCGAGTCTCAACCAATTGGATTAGCGCTGCCTTGTGTTGAGTATTGTGCCAAGGCTAGACCTAGATTAGATGAGAGTTTGCTCCACCCCCCATCTGACTCTCTTACCTTGTACTGTCACTGCAGCGAAGACTGACAGGCGGCCAATAACAACAACAACAAAAAACGGATAAGTGTGTGAGTCTGTGTTACTAGGTCTGCTCGTATGTGGTTTATCGGTGTTTTTAAGCCCCCAACGTCTCCACTGTTGTGTATGCTTGCACTAGGATTAGGCAATGGTTATGGTTATGGTTTGGGTTAGGTGCCTTGAAGTGTTTTCTTTCGTGCGTAGAAGGGGCTGCTGTATGTCTGCAGATTTCTCTCACTGCGCCTACATGTGGGCGCGTTTGTGCATTTCTCTGCATGCATATGTGCATGTTTGTACGTACTTCTGTGTGTTTTTTTTGTGTGCACAATGCGGCTCCAGTTGAGAGCAGATGTGTTTGATGTGATTGTTTGCGGCAGCATGGCCTGCAGCCGAGAATGTAGTGGGCTGGATGGTTACATGAGCTAAAGAGGGAGAGAGAGAGAGAGAGAGAGAGAGAGAGAGAGAAATGAGTCAGGAGAGAAAGGGGGCAGAAAGAGTGACAAAAGCGAAGGAGAGTGAACAAGAGAGAGAGAGAGAGAGAGAGAGAGAGCAGAAAATAGAGCCAAAGGGAATAGGGGCATAGCAGGAGACAGAGCGATAGAGAAGATGAGCTAAAGAGGGCAGAAGAAGGACACGGCTGAAATTACAGTCAGAGGAGACACGCACAGGGAAATTTCATCAAGACTCTAATCACCTTTTGCCTCAGTCACAACAGAAAATAGTCCCGTCACCTCCTTTCTGCTCTGATTGCTGTCTGATTCCAAGGCACGCTCTGACGGGGAAACATTCCTTTCACTAAATTTTGTTATGAATTCAAAATGCGCATTTGTCTGCTTTGTCTGATTGAAACGATCAGTTCTTTATTCTCCCCAATACGTCCAGATTGGGGGTGACATTATTGTCACGTTATCATAACGGGAGACAGGTTTATTCAGTCAAAGGCTACAATGTGTCTGTGTGGCTAGGAACTCTCAGTCCAACTCTGCTTTTCGCACCCACAACCACTTATTGCTGCTGTAATAACCACGTAACAATAACTTCAACTTAAGTGGATTTAAATTATGGATTTAGAATGTTTGTGTTTTGAGAGAGAGCACAGCGGGGATTGGTAGTGGTGGTTATTAGACAGCCTTGGGTATTTGGGGCGACCCAGCTTGGGCCTGGCCCTGTTTTCTGCGGGTCACCGGGGTCCCTGAACACAGAGGCGCCCCCCCTGTCATGGGTGATTAGGGCACACGGTGGTGACGGGTATTAACCAGTCCGTAACAACAGCGCTGTGATGACGGCTTCATGCTCCATGGCAAACCCCCGCGGATGGCAATTACACTCGGCGTTTAGATCATAGCTGCCTTTGTCTTCCTTTCGTCTCCCCTTTCTGGGACACATCGTCACTCTGTCCATCCGTCCATTCATTGCCTTGCTGTGTGCAATACTCTCGCTCTCCCTTCCTATATCTGTCTTGCGGCGATGCCTCTCCAGTCTCCATGCCTTTGCTCTGTTCCATAATGAGTGGCCAGGCATTGTCTTTTCTCAGCAGTGCATTGTGTGTTAATTATACCCGCAGAATTTGACAATGTTAGCGACTAAGCTTTCAGAGTGTAGTTTCTCAGGCTTTACAAGGTTCTTTACACTGGACTACAGATAGTTCCCTATTTTGAACTCAGAGTATTTGTAAAAATGCTCAAATCTTTAAAATGCCATAAAAAGGACATTAGGATGGCCCTGACAAATATCAACACATTAAACATTTGCTTACAGCTATTCAAAATGACAAGAATGCTAACTGCTAACACCACTGTTTGAATGCGACATTAGCTAAACTACCATATGCTACTCTGAAACTAGCTCTAGATGTAGCCGTGTAGAGATATATTGATCTGGATCGATATATTGATTCAATGATCAACATTTCAATATCATCGATGCAAAGTGAAAATATTGTAGTTGTTTTTTTTCCTGAGTCGGTTATCTCATATCGATCACAGGCCCCTGAATTGTTACGAATCGAAATCGCATCATGGCAGACTTTGGGATGTCAGCAAATGTTCTATTGTTGTCCAAAGAATCAATATAATAGTGTATCATGATAAAACCTGGGCTTTACACCGCTTTCTAAATGCTAGCACAGCTATCTGTAGAAGTGGAGTTTGTCTTGCTATTTGCTAGTTACATCAGGAGAAGGCAGCTCACAATTGACTGTCTCGTTAAACGCCTGGTGATTTTCCACTCTCTTGATTTGATAAACGGGATGAAAATTAAGTTAAGGAGGGTAAATTAAGTTAGGGAGGGTGAGGACGGGTGGGGGGTGGGGACACTTGTGGTGTGTTTATGACGCGGGGTGGGATTGTGGTTGGTGGCTAGTTTTACAGGTGGCTCTAACACATGCAGACAGTCAGTCACACACTTCTACCATTTGTTTGAAACTACATGTGACGTGTGTGTGTGTGTGTGTGTGTGTGTGTGTGTGTCTGTGTGTGCACACGCTGGAACATTTTTTACTGACCCACTCAAGCTATCACTTTGGTCTCAAGCGGTACTTTGTCACAGCCTGTGAGTGATTTTTCCTGATGGCCTTTTTCCCCTGTTGCGGAGCCTGTTTTTGCATTTGTGTGTGGTTCAAGGTGTGTGTGTGTGTGTGTGTGTGTGAATGTATGTGTGTGTGGTTGAAGGTGTGTGTGTGTGTGTGTGTGTGTGTGTGTGTGTGTGTGTGTATGTGTGTATGGGATTAATCTTCTTCACCCCAAAAAAACCCATCTTAACCACATTGCCTGTTCGAAAGCAGTAAGAAAATAGACTCTGTAGTTCACAGTCAAGATGGAGTGAATGGTAAAGGAAAATCAGATGTCCCTTTTCCTTTTTCCGTCTTGTTTTTCTCTGTGTTTCTCTCAGTGTCCCTGCACAAGGTCCCACACAAGAGTATTGGATTTATCTTTCTCGCTATTTTTTCCTCCCTTTTCCTTCTTGTACTCCCTCACCTGTCTCCCTTTCCCCCCTCTCCCTGAGTCCTATCTGGGTGCTGTAATGCCAGCTAGGTGGGGACTTAATCCATTTGTGAAGCTCTTGTATGAACCACGTCTATCTCCCCCCCCACTCCTCCAATGTGTTCCACCCAGCATTATGGATTAGCTGGTTAACTCTAGCCAGCTAGTCTGTCAGCCTGGCCCTGTCTGGCTGGGTTGAGGAGGGCCAAGTCATTCAGCCTGCCGTAGCCCATTCAACAATCCAATTCTGTTTAAATCCAAGTCAGGCTTGCCGGGACTGCATCCTTGGCATAGTGAGTGTGTGTTTTACTCCGCATTTAAAGGGGAAGAAGAATTTCAAGTTTGAAATGACTCTGGATTGAAGAGTTTTTTCTTCTTCTTTTAAATGTCAAGGAAATGTTGCAGCCAAGAAAATCAGTTTTTGAAGGCTTTACAAAAAGGAGGTTTCTGTTTTTTTAGCATCAGTGTAGATTGTGTTAAATGGTTTAATAGGGCAAAGGGAAAGGAGGTGATGCAAGTGGGGGACCTAAATAAACCTTCTGTGCAGTTGACCGCCCTTCACACCCTGTGAACTCTGACCTCTCAGGCACCAGTGCTAATGAGCATGCAGGCACCACGACATCCCACGCTCCCTGCGCCGCAAACACAACTGCACTAATGCGCCGTCATCGCGCCAATCACTCTGCAGAGTAAACGGCGTTAAGGTGGTTAATGACATCCTGCATGATTGTAAAATGCACGCGTGTTGTGCTAACAGGTTTATGAAGTGAACGCACGCACATGCACGTACACACTCACACACACACACACACACACACACACACACACACACACGGGCACAGGAGCACAAGCCTTTAAGAAGCTTTGTCTGTAATGTGCTTTTCGGGCTCCACTGGAAAGCCATAGGTCAGCTAGAGAAGGAGACAGGGGGAGAGAGGAGGCGAGGTGGAGGGTGGGAAGGAGGGAGGGAGTCCTTGTTAACATGCTCTTTGTGTCCGCTCCCATCACCATGTTATTGAAGCAAGGGGATTCGGATCAAAATGATTGGTAGCTGGGAGGGTGGAAAAGGAAGAAAGCGACAACTGGGAGGAGGAGAAAGAGAAAAGCATCAGACTATGCAGAGCTTCATCTCTCAAAGCTATTTCAATCAGGGTCTCGACACTTGCCTTTCAATCCCCTTGCAGTTGATGGAGAAGCTTTGAGTGCTGCAGGAATCGGAACATGTCGAGGTGGGGACGGGGACGGGGACGGGGAGGGGCGGCGAGTGTGTTCAGGGGTAAAGGGGTTTCAGGGAAGAAGGTAGTGGCTGCAAGGTGGCCGCCCTGGAGAGGAGGAAACTGGGGAGGATGGGGTGTTGTTGATGGGAGGGGAAAGAGAGGCGAAAGAGAGGAGAGGCTTGAGAGGAAGCAGAGGGGAGGGGATGGGGGTCAGGCTGGTGGGGGCAGTCGTATAGTGAATGCGGGTCAATGCGCGCTGGCGGGAAGCCAAGCCGCTAAGCCCTGGCAGCTCGTTAGCCTCTGTGTTAGTGACCTGATAGACCACAAGCCCCCCCCTTCCTTATTGCCTGTTCCCTTTCCCACTCAGGATCAGCTAGCTGCAGTTCTGTCCAGTGGCCTCCGGGGGCAGACCAGCAGAGAGGCGGAGTATGGCAGCATTTTGTCTGTGTGTGGGCCACATCTGTACAAGACTGACACAAGTAGAGCTTTATTTGATCAAAAGTGCAGTTTCCATTTTTAAAAAGGGCCCGTACAGCATCTGCTTACAGGGCCCGTTTTGTTCCTCCTGTCACATGTGGGACGTCTTGCTCCGCCCCTCCAGATTCCTATCCCAACATCTGCTGCTGTCCCTTAAACACAGTGTTTAGCGCTGCTCTTCTGTTTTCTCCTGTGTGTAAATGTCTTTTTTTTTAGATCCTTTAAGCTATTTTCATCTAAGGGCCATTGAGGTATTCATCACGTCCCTCTGTTGCCTTAATTTCACTGCCTCTCCTGGAAAAGTGCCCTATTTCTTTTTCAACACATTCTCACCCCCTCCCCCCTCACCCACCCTCGCTGTTTACATCCCTGAATTTATTTTTTTTTTTCATCTTGTCAGCAGGTCTCTCCATCTTTTTAAGCCTGGCAGCAAGTTTGGCTTTTAGATCTGAGCATTTGAGGGCTTTAAAAAAAATCCAAAAGTGTGTTCTTTAATAACTGGCTACCTCTCTCTGGAGTGTTGTTAGCGCTAATGCACGATAAACCGCAGAATTTCCCCGCGGCTCGCCAACATGGCCGCTGTCGTGGCAGTCATGGTTGCCTTCCCTCTCTCAGTCTCTCACCTCTCCTCACCTCTTTTAACTGCCTCCTTCACGAGGCCCATCAGCACAGATATTACAGTCACAATTACTCAAGCTAATTGACTTTGGGGATGTGAAATATATTCCAGCGGAGCAGAGCGTCTGAGGTGATGAACACGTGAATTGTGATTTTATTAAAGGGGATATGACTCATATCCTTCCTCTCAGGGCCTATGTTGTCTTTGGAAACTGGCTGCTTTTTTTTCCAAGATGAGAGGCTTAAGGCATATATGGCAACATACTTTCCCCAACACATCTTTTGTGTGCCAGATGCTCGCAGTGACAGCTCATTCTAACCTTGTCCCTCTCTCCCTCTCTCTCTCTCTCGCTCTCTGTCTCTCTCTGTCTCTCTCTTTCTGCCTGCTGTAGCTACATCCAACAGCACCATGGAGGGCATCGACAACCAGGAGGGGGGAGTGTGCAAGACCAAGTCCATGAAGATAATCATGAAAGTGGGACAAAGTGAGTATTGTATTATTGAATTACAGCCGTGAGTGCCTGCGGGGCATGAGCAGGCAGCCACAATGCCGAGCTAGTACATTGTGCAAAATAGTGTGAGACTCTGAAATGCCCTAATAAGGTCATAGGAGGCTGTGCAGCATGCAGCTCCATCGTCTCCATGACACCTGGGGCTGCGAGGGGGAAGGAGATGTAATCTAGCGGAAGCCTAACGCGCTGAAACACACACACACACACACACACACACACACACACACACACACACACACACACACACACACACACACACACACTGTTGTGTATGCTTGCATGGTCACATGCACTGGAAGCATCTGCTGTTATATACTCTTTCAACTAGAAGCCTTTCTACACATTAAATCTAGTTTGGAGGCCCACAAACACATCATTCTCATGAGTCTGGCCATGTATGTGTGACACGTGACGTCCCCGTGTGCACACTGCGTCTGAATCACACACCAGACAAATCAGACGCTTTCTTAATTATAGCAATAATTATTTATATGTTAGTTGCCTGGCTGCCACCCAGAGTAGTCATTTACCTGGGGTTTAGCTGTTTCGTCAACACCTGCTCCAGTGCTACTGAGAAACGCTGAAGGTCAGGGAAGGAATCGCAGCGTCTGCACTCGGAGGAAGAACGGAACAGGTGCTACACAGGCATGGGAATTGCTTCTGCTGCCTAACAGTACTGAACATCAGCTCCAGTGTTGAGAGTTGCTTACAAATCAGTGGCTTTATTAATTGAAATGTACTATTAAGTTTGGTTTTGGTTCGGTTGAGCTTGACGGAGTTCAACCTGAGACTAGTGATTGTAACAGCAGATGCTCAGTGAATTACTCCAGCATTTAGCGTGACTGTTCAGCATCAGAACCACTGACACACAGTTTAGCAGCATTTGGAACCAAATGGAAACATTGCAGAACCAAAAACAACCTTTAGCTACTCTTTGTGGTTGATTACAGTGATATATGGGCCATGAACAACCACACGTACAAAAATGGTTAGCTTGTATATGGATCTAGTGTAGGAAAATGTGGTTGCTAGGTGCACAGGTTCACAATTTTGTACGAACCTTTGTCCGGTTTCCGTACCAAAATTCCATCCTTGTGTTTACCTGGTAGCATGTAGGTTTGTTGCTGAGACTAAACACCAGCAGTTCACCTACACACGACGGGCGGGGACGGAGATACCATGAGCTTAATCCACGTAGACACACACTACAGTGAAAAAGAATTCCCCATTAATCCGTATGCATCTTATTTGCATTTTTTTCAGATCCCACTGATCCTATTTCACCCAAAGACAACCCCACCAGAGTACCCTACCCTCCCAAGCATTCAGATGGCAAGGAGACCTACAACCCTAACGATGTGCTGGAGAAACCAGGTGAGACCCCCTACTCGCAGCTTAAATCCCGGGAAATTGGTAATTGAGTGGAGGATTTATTGAACCAATTTGGCATTAGGGCAAGCGATTGTTCGGTCAGCTAAGAGCAGATAGCGCTAAGTAAGCGTGTGTGTGTGTGTGTGTGTTTGCGAGAGTCACTGAGGTGTGCGTGTGAAAGTGAAGGGAAAGAAAGGTCAGCGATTCATCAGCCAGTAATTGAATGTTGCCCATAAAACTGATAGGCATCTGCGGCCTCCCAAGGACTTATAAGGTATCTCCACGCTGGCCCCGGTCCAGCCTTAAACCCGCCGCTTAAGCGACATTTTCAAGAAAATGATCTGATCGCTGTCTGCCATCTTTTTAACGACCTGTTCTTAGTACAGACACACACTTGTTTCTGCACCGAATCACAACTCGGACAGACGCTACATGCAGACCGCTCTTATCTCTACTATTATATTGCAGTTAAGAATCTCCCGAGAAGAAATTCAGACCGGCAATTTCCGCAGCCAGCTGTGCTCAGAAAAAAGAAACAGGAAGGGCCCCCCTTCCCCCCGTGTCCTGGCTCATTGAGAGCGCGGCCTCACCTGACTCTCTCTGTTTTCACTCCCAAATCCATCCTGACCTTGAGCATGCAGATCGGCCATTCTGCCACGCTGGCACTGTTCTCTGCAGACATCAGCATCTTGCTCTCTCCATCTCCCCGTCTCTCTCGCCTGTGTTTTATGTCCCAGCCCTCCGTCCCGGCAGCTATCAGGAGCATATGGGCGTCAGAGTGCTATGGGCAGAGCGTCTGAGGCAGCATAATCCCCTTGTAAAACAACGGAAGGGTCCTTGCTTTGGGCTGCCTGCCATCCTGTATCCACTCCCCCACCCCACTACCACAGCGAAAGCACTTTGAGGCCCTCAGGAGAACAGCGGCAGACAGGGAGACACAGTAATCCTGCCTGCTCAGGGAACACGCTCTGTCCTGGGGAGAACAGAACACACCCGCCCTGAGGTGTTGGATAGGAACCAGAATGTCCATCGCTGTGAGTCAGAGCCCAGCTTGGCTTCCATAATTGATGTCTCATGAAGACATCAAATATTTCTTTCTTATTTTCTTCCCTCCGGGGGTAGTTAGTCAGAAAATTAAGTTACTTTTTTTTTTTTTATGTCTTTTCAAAATGCAATTTATCTAAGTGCCATTTGCCTATATCTAGCCCAGCCATTGTATCTCCTATCAGGCTGCACTCGTCCTAGTTTCAAGGTTGCCGTCTCCACCGGCTGAATTTGAATAGCCACCGATCGAATGTGACCTTTATACAAAGAGCCCTCTATAGGCAGGCTTCACTCTCAGCCACTGTTCTACTGGCCCCTTTCCTTCACCTTTACTGTGACTCGATGACAAGATTGTGAAGAATGAATTGGAAAGGAAACTGCCGAAAACACAACTTCCCATCTTTCCTGTAAAGGGTTCTGTAAGCTTCAATTGAAGTGTTTTGGATCCTCGTACAGCATCGCCCTACACACTCACATGATTTTACCGACCAATCGATTAGTTTTAATCGACAGATCTGTTAAACTGAGTTTCTCCACAAAGAATCATGCAAAAAGTAAAAAAAAAAAAAAAGAAAAAAGAAATGTGCTCAGAAGTTTCTTGGAAACTTCTTGTCTGCCTAACAATTTCTTGGAAATAAATAATTACGCAGTAAAAAGCACAAAACAATGAGGATCGCTTAAATAAGCCTTAGTCGACTGAGACCGAAACGACAGATTTGTCGACCAATCGACTCAGAGAGGGCAGCCCTACACATTTTTTGTAACTTTCCAAAATGGACAGTCCCAAAATCAAAACCACTTCACACAGCAATTGACCAGACAGAGGTTCTCTCAAGCTCTTTTTATATGTCTGACACAACAAAGTGCAACACCTTGACCTTTGTGGAAAGATAGTCCGAGTGGGTATGCTAACCCTAACCCATCTGGATGATTAGCTTGTCTCACCTCTCTCTTTACGTGTGTGAGAGTTTAATGCCTTTTCTTATTTTAAAGGAAGGTCAAGGTGCTATAAAATACTGTAAACTATCAAAAAGCTCAATCCACAGAGAAATTATTTTTCTCTGGGCGTACCTCGTGCCCTCTCTTTGTTTGATGATCTAAGGTTCCCACAATGTAATTTGACTTTGACTCTGAGATGAAAAATAAGCCTGCAAACACACGGCTCATTTAGTCATTTCGCTCACTCTTCCTCCCTTTGTCTCCCAGGTGTAGCGCCCAGAGAAAGCGGCGACACTGACACCGGCGGAAAGTCCTCCAGCGCCATCGGCTCCGAGGTGGCCATCTTCGTCGGCATCGCTTCGGGCAGCGTCATCTTCATCATCATCATCATCATGCTGGTCCTGCTGCTGCTCAAGTACCGGCGGCGGCACCGCAAGCACTCGCCGCAGCACGCCGCCACGCTCTCCCTGAGCACCCTCGCCACGCCCAAACGGAGCGGCGGCGGCGGGAACAATAACGGCTCCGAGCCCAGTGACATCATCATCCCGCTCAGGACTGCTGACAGCGTCTTCTGCCCGCACTACGAGAAGGTCAGCGGCGACTACGGCCACCCGGTCTACATAGTTCAGGAGATGCCCCCGCAGAGCCCGGCCAACATCTATTACAAGGTCTGAGCTGGAACTTTTAAAAAAAACAAGAGACGAACTGGAACAATCCCGGGCAGAGTGGGTTTTTAGTTTCGGCTGGCGCCGCCAGCACGCCCGCAATCACTCTCGCTCTTTCTCTCTCTGTCTCTGTGTGTCGACTCCTCCTCCTCCTCCTCCTCCTCCTCCTCGTCTCTGATGTTTTGTCACTGCTTTTTTCTTTATCAAAGTTTTGCTGATACCTTGTTGCTGTGGTTTGGTCCCAGTCGGTGTGGACGGGATGGGTGAAATGCTAGCGCTGCCTCTGCTGCTGCTGCTGCTCTCTGGGGCTCTTGGGAAATAGAGAGGACCAGCTCTTCTTTCCCCAACGCTGCTCCCTTGTTTTGTTTTGTGCACCGCAGCCAGCACTGTGGGGGAACTGAGTGTTTGTGGAGAAGAGAAACGTAGACAGATGCACAGCAGGGATTTTTCTTTTCCTCGGATTAGGCCGGACGGACGGACGGATGTATGTATGGACGTGAAGGTTTACTGGCATGAGAGGAGGGGAAGGAATCTTTGGCCTCATCTTTAAAAGAGACTACTGCTTGGAAAAAGAGAGGGAAAGAGACAACAAACAAAAACGAGCGAGGAGGAGATGTAAAGGAAAATATGGGCAGAACCATTAACTCACAAAATGGCTGCCCTCCCTTGATGCACACTAGCCGGAGATGCTCTGTGGATTAACCAGTCGCACGAGGGAAGGGGGGAGAGATTCTTACAGCGATCCTCTCCGGGACTTTCCTGACTGACTCACGGAGATCACGCATTCACCCTGCCACCCACATGCTCACCATCACATACAAACACACTCAACCCCCCCACCCCCCACACACACACACACACACACACACACACACACACACACACACACACACACACACACACACTGTCTCACCAGTCAATGTGAACTGTTTGGGTTGAAGTGTGGATTGCACCATCTCTCCTCGTTTCCCAGATATGTTTTTCAGCAAATCACTTCTTTCAGACGTTACTTGAAGGTTTTAAGGAAGAAAAATAGATTCTCTTGTACTGTCAACATTTACTGATTGCTCGTATCTGGTTTTCATATCCCGGTTCAGTTCAAATGCAGATCGATGTTTTTTTTTCTTCCTTTAGTGACATGTCATATCGTACGTGACGTTCAAACACAAGTGATCCAACAGTGGCCAGGAGTGGCGAGGGCGTGAAAAAAATGGATTTTGTATTTCGCTAGACAATAGGGCGCATGTGAGGTCTGCCCAGGTGGCTCCTGGGAAGAGTGGAGGACTTTCATATACATAGAGCAGCACTTTGAACTCCTATTTGGTCCCTCCACTATTCGCAGCAGTCATAGAGAGAGAGAGACGCAGTGATAGCTAGAGATGGGCGAACAGCTGGATCCCGGCTTTTTACACGGGGGAAGTGTTAGGGGTAATAAGAAATCCAACTGGCCTTACTGCCGTTTTTTCACATCAGGTGAAGAAGAGGCCCGAGATCTAGTTGAGGTTAGCATAGCTAGCTGAAACAGCTCTAGGTACTGTTATGTTTACCCCTGGGGGTCCAATGATGATTAAGGGTGCCCTAAGGGGCCCAAAATCAGGGTTGACCAGTGCTCTCCTGTTCTTGTTTGGAAAAAAAATAGCACAGGGACATCTTCTTACATTGTCACTCTTTCTCAATCTCCATTAGCATTTCCCTATTGTGAGTTTTTGATTTAATTCTCTCTTTTTTTTCTACTTTTTACAAAATAGATGTACATTTAAAAAAGGACATTACGCAGAGGAAAAATACAAAAAAAATACAAATAAAAAGCAGAATTTATTTATGATAGACACATAGAGCACAGGCGGTTGTCAGGCGGTATGGAGAAGAAGAAGAAGTAATGTTAATATATTATGGTATAAGTGCACATTATGCAATCTAGGTTTTTGATTATTTGATAGGTCTCGACCCACTGAGTCCCGTATTTTCACGAGCTGTCGTCCACAGACACAGGGCTCAGTCCTGGGAAAGAGGACCAGGGGAGGGGTAGCCTGGCCCCGGCCCCCTTAGCCCCTGCCCCCCCGAGCCCGAGGGGAGGAGAGTTATCTGACCCAAAATAGCTCACATTGGTGTACACAAGGGCAGAGTAGCTGTGTCTCCCACACTCACTCAGTGTAGCATCTCCCAAAGGATAATTCTCATCCCCCATTCTCCTCATACACACCTTTCATGTTCTCTGTGCATGTGTGTACGCATGTGTGTGTGCGTGTGTGTGCGTGCGCGCGCGTTGAGCAAGTCTATATTACAGTGACTTCACATTCATTGATATATTTGGCTTAGTGACTTAAGTTGTTCCCAGAGCGTGTATCAGCCCATCATCAACATTGTCATTCGTTCATAAAAGAATATCAAATTTCACCGAAAAGCCAAGCCTTGTATGATCTGAGGTTGTGCCTCTGAGAGGCCACGAAAATCTGCAAATATGCAATTCTTATTTATTTTTTTAACTCAATTCTGAGAAGAAGAAAAAAAACAAAAAACAACCCCCACCTATGGAAAGTGTTCTTAACCACTGAAAGATGTAACAACAAACAAATGACACAAAACTAGCAAAGTACGTCACACAAGCCTGCTGTTAGTTTTGATTTCCCCGCATTATTTGTAGTATTATTTGAACCTTTTTTTCTGTTTGAACCATGTGCCGTAGTACAAAGGTAAACTGTGAAAAATGAAACCATTAAAAAGCATACATATATATATATGTATATATATATATATATATATATATATATATATATATATATATACATATATATATTACACCTGAACAGGTATTTAAGAAAAGATGAACAAGACACACACACACACATACGACAAAGAAATGGCTGTTTAGTTGCTCTCTGTCTGCGGCAGAATATGACAATCTTATTAGTTTCTTTGAATCTGACGTCCTTTTCTTAGCCGCCACTCGACTAACGCTCTCCCAACATAGCGATGCTGTGAGAGTCTTAGCACAAAAGGCTAGGAGAAGTGCCTCAGGCTTCTGTAAAATGCCTTGCTCGTATGGTCAGCCCTTGGTCACTTGACTCAGTAATTTTGCACCGTACTTCTGTAGGTAAGAAACTGTAAATACATTAATGTTTGTATTGTATATGGATCCTGGGTTGTTACAATAGCCTTATTCACCTTTTTAGGAAAGTCAATGGAGAAAAAAAAAACAGTACCGAAAAAATGAAATACACTTCAGTTAAAACAGAGCATACTACTTTTTTGGTAAATAGCTTATGTAAATATTGACCAGAACCCAATAAAAACATTTTTTTATAAACTCTTAAAGTAAGATGTTTTGTATAAAATTTGAATTTTTTGCTATGTATTTTAGCTAGCGCTCGATGGAAAGCCCGTGTCCTCCCCACTCCCACCCCTTTTGCACTGTTTCCATGGTAATTTGGTTTTAAAAAAAATGAGAGAGAAAAGTTGCCAAACCGACTGCTGCATATTTGTGCCATAAGTGTGTACCATAAATATTTATTGAATTAGTTTCTTTTTTTTTTCTTCTTCTTCTTCTTTTTTTTTTTTCCTTCCCGTTTATGATTTAACTTGAGTCCAGTTTGTAAGTAACACAGTATTATATTTGCATTGTTTTGTTCGTTTGGCCCTGGTTTTTGTTTTTAGTCATGTCATGGTCACCGGGTGGCTGTTGCCCTGTTCGCCCCTGTCCTTGCAGTATGAGACGGCCAGGCTGTGAAAAAATGGTTTTAACATTCAGAAATTTAAAACAAGTTCAAAGTGAGGATAAATGACACACATTCCACCAGTCTGTTACAAACTGAAAATGTTTTTCAATAAAATGTTTTTCCTATGGACGCGCTGTCTGCCTGTGTTGCTCTGTTCTGCATTCACACTGCGTGAAGAAACCATGTCTGTGTTTTGTAAAAGAGTTCATTTACTTCTTCATCTCAGTGTAGAATCAGACCCGCCGCTTCAGTCTCCGTGTGGCCAGTGGTGTAGTCTATGTGATACGCAGGTATACCCACTAAGAAAGCTCCAGGATTTCCATATACCCACTTAAAAATGACAACAACAACATACTTTCCATTATATTTTTGATATAGTTTGAATCGTCATCTGTGTTTTGTTTAATCTTTGCATAGAGCAATAAAGGGATTTCCACTGTAAATTGGTGCATACAAGTGTATCAGAATGCAGGAAAGGAAGTCTTTGACACTCAAAGTTTCCCTGGTGGAGGACACCCAGACCCCCAATATGACAGCCCCCCTCCCCAGTGTCCCATTCTGGCCTATATATATATATATATACAGTACAGTATACCCACTGCAATAAATTAGACTACATAGTGTCATTCAAGGACATAGGTTTTGTTTCAACATTGGAGGGGGACACACATTGTAACAGGCAGGGGTGTCTGGGGGTCCTACTCCCCCTATTACATGTCTTTTAGCTGACGCTTTTATCCAAAGTGACTTACAGTTACTATATATCAGAGGTTGCACACCTCTGGAACAACAAGGGGTTAAGTGTCTTGCTCAGCTCATTGGTTGATGTATCACAGTGGGAATTGAACCCTGATCTCCCACAACCAAGGCATGGGTCATATCCACTGCGCCATCACCACCACACATACCCTATACAATTTTGAGCATCAAACCCTTAATTTCCTGCATTCTGGTACATTTGTATGCACCAATGTAGGGTGCAAATGTCTTTATCTATGTAAAAGGAAAGTATTATTCTCCTTTTTCATACTCAAAACATCACACGTGTTTCCAGATGTTTTTTTTTTTTTAATGAATCATGTACATCTCAACAACAAATTTGTTAGTAAATGAGAGTTTAAAGCTACATGGAAGACATGAAATCAAAAGAAATCTTTCATGCTCCTGTTGTGTTCTTTAACCCACCCCCATGTAGCACAAGTACACAGATTTCATGTTTTCTGTACATGTTTTGAGCCCCCTGAACCGTTATTTTTTACCTTTTTTTGGGGGTGGTTTGTCTTTCATGTATTTTTGAAGGGGACACATTTTCTAAATATTAGAGGGGACATATTCCCTGCATCCAACCCCCCCCCCCCCCAAATATACACCTATAATGTCATTGAAATATTTTCAGAAAATGTTTGAGATCACATTTACACATTGAACATTTAACTTTTATAAGAACTGTACTAAGAAACCAGATGTTTAATTTTCTAATCAAGAAATAGACGGATGGATGGATGGATGGATATTCAAGAAATATACTAGGCCTACATCAAACCTACACCCAAATATGATCTCATTCCAAAACCATGTTGATAAGTCTGCGGCGATGACAGCCTCCACTCTTCAGGGATTAGCTCCCATTCAGCCATATTAGTGAGGTCCAAAACTGATGTTGTTCAATGAGGTCTGGCTCACAGTCTGCGTTCCAGTTCATCTCACGGGTCTGGGATGGGGTTGAGGGCAGGACAACTTCTTCCACGTCATGCTGGGAAAACCATTTGTTTATGGAGCTGGCTTTGTGCACTGTTGAAACAGTAGAGAGGACTCGCCACAATTTAATTTAAAAAAAAACATTGTATGCTGTAGCATTAAAGGGATACTGCAGCAATTTACAATTGCAATTCCATAAAGTTGAAGTTAAGTTAAGTTAAGAAGCAAAGAGTGAGATATCCTAAGTTATATTTCCTAAAATTGGGTCAAGCCTCCAAAACACTGGATCATACACTTTCCAAATTTCTCAGTTTAGAATGTTGACTATCAACTGCAATATCTCTGGTTGGAGTCCACCTTTGGGGATTTGCATGTTATTCTCTATTTCCTGTAGAGTGTATGATGGAAAAGACAATGCCCCAAAACATGTAGAGGGTGGCTCTTAGTTTTAGGTCCATGCAGAGCACTAGTTTCTCCTACAGGCTTTCTATTGGAAATGGGGCCTCTCCAAGATAACCCCAATGACATCATCATCAAAACATTATGTTTAGAGCTGCAAAGATGAATCGCTTAATCGATTAGTTGTCAATTATTAAATGAATTGCCAACTATTTTGTTGACAAAAATCACAATTCTCTGATGTCAGCTTGTTAAATGTGAACATCTTCTAGTTTCTTCTCTCCTCTGTGACAGTAAACTGAAGATCTTTGAGTTGGGGACAAAACAAGACGTTTGAGGACGTCGTCTTGGCCTTTGGGAAACACTGATCCACGTTTTTCACCATTTTCTGACATTTTAGAGAGCAAACAACTAATCCATTCATGCAGAAAATAATCGACAGATTTTTCGACAATGAAAAGAATTTTTAGTTGCAGCCCTAATTATGTTTTGACAGACTGAGTAGTACGCCCCATGATGAGTGAATTGAGTTCATACAGAAAATCGGTGGAAGGCCCCTTTAAGGTTTGTCTTAATTGAAACTAAGGGGCCTAGCTGAAACCATTAAAACAGCCTCAGACCAAAGGAAGTGGCTGATGGTGTCCACATAGTTCTGATCATGTATTGTACAACAAACAGGATTAATGCGCTCTTACAACACAGTGAGTATGGACCCAGAGCAGTGCAGGTGTGTCTGCTGTGTGTGGTGCGGCCCACTCTGTGTTGATGTAATGTGGAGGCAGTGATTAAGGGATCCTGTTTCCTATCAGTGGGAGGCTGGTTTCTCTCTGAAACAGAAACCAGCACAGCCAAGTTGTCACTAAGCCGGTGAGTCAGTCTTGTTTTGACGGCCAATACATCCAGGCAACTAGCCTGTCTAACCAGCATTGCTGCCAGTGACTCAGGAGTCAAACCAGCCAAAATAAAGTCAGGCAGAGACACAGCTATAGTAGGCCAGACATCCCTTCCACTATAGCTAGCTAGCACCAATCAGCCAGCCACCAAATCAGCTCTAAAATCCCATCAGCTCACCACCATAACTCTCTGTTCAGCCAGAGAGTCTGCAGGCCAGGACATTGAGCAACAGGCACAATTCTAGCTGACAGCCAAGCATCCAGCTAGCCGACAGCCAAGCATCCAGCTAGCCGACAGCCAAGCATCCAGCTAGCCGACAGCCAAGCATCCAGCTAGCCAGCATTCTTGACCAAGAAGAGGGCTTTAGTTTAGCATCAACACTTGGTCACTATACTAAATATGTCTGTATTTGTTGAACCTCTGAACCTGAGTAATTACTCCTTGCAACAAGCTTGGAGGTATCAGAAGAGGTTTCTAATACTGTGGCTAGAAAGTATTCTTTGGCTTTTAACTCTGCCATTTGGCCACAACACTCCACTGCTCATGTGGCTGGGATCAGTGTGCACATATTATTTCGGTTTTTGCCCTTATTCCAAACAAGTGAATGTTCCGACTAAACTGTTTACATGGCTAATGAAAGTGAATATTCCACTAGTATTCCCATTTAAATGCAGCCGTGTAAAAATGACTTTCAAAAAAAGTATTTCAAAGTGTTCCACCGGTGGCGGACTTGTTGGACAAAAACGTCCCATTTTTTTGTGAAAAAAACGTCAAAAGCATCGAAAGGCCAAATTCAAATCACACGATTTATGATACAATGATGTCCATACGGGCAAGTAGGTTGTTATATTCAGTTGCCCAATGGCCCGGGGCAAGTACAACACCACTTTGGGCAACTAAATATAACAACCCACTTGCCCGTTCGGGCATCATCAAATCATAATGATGTGATTTGAATTTTCCGTTGGCCAATCAAGAATTGACCCTGATTGTTGAACCCTGATGTCCTTCTCATCTAACTCCTGGCAAGAAATGTTGAACTTTTTCTGTAAGCCTTATGCGCACCTGCATTGCATTGGTGGATTACTGCATTGCACATGTTCCTGTTATTTTGGGGACCTGGACCTCAGTATTTGACAATCGGCCCCTCCAAACTGTAAAAACCTGCCTTGTTAGTCCTGAGAAAAAGCATTATAGCTACAACCTGCAGTTAACAATTTCAAACGGAGATGAAATGATGTTGAACGGCACTCAGCATCTTTTTTCTTCTTTTTCATCATTATCTAATACAGAGCTCTATTTTTTGCCACATCACAAGTATTAGAGATATTAAAGCCACTGGCTATATATTCATCATTTCTAACCACATTGTCTCCACAGCCCTCTGTTTATGAGGCTGCGGCTGAAAATGAAAATATCTTCACGGCACTGCATCTTCACTGTTTATCAGAAAGAAAGAAAGAAAAAAAAAAAAACTGCCAGAGAAGCCAAAATGAAAAAAAGAAGAAGCAGGAAACAAAACAGAAAAACAAGGCCCCCGTCACTCTCTCTCTCACGGTGGTCCGTCATCTCCTCGCATCGTGCTCAAACGCTTTGATGAGAAAGAGGAAAAGGAGAAAAAAGAGGGAGGGTGTGAAAAAAAGAATCGTACTGATGTTTTTGCTATTTAATGTGTCCGTTTTATCTCCCTGGCTTTCATGCCTTGGACCGCGGAGCGCTGGCGACGAGGCGTTGCGGGTGTTTAATGGGATTTTTTTTCCGTTTTGAGGAGGCTGAAGAGTTTATCATCAGGGAGTAGTCAGGTTTTTAGGCCCCTTAACCTCTCTCCACATGTCTGTAATTTAACATTGCTCAGTAACAGAGGGCAGTGTCTTAAATGCCCAGGAGCTTCCTGTGTCAACGTTGATAATGTTTGGTAGGAAGACAACTGCTGGGGCTTTGGTTGGAGTTGTTTGAGTAGGAAATCTCTCAGGAGGTTGGTTTGAATGCAGACCTGTGTGTGTTGGCACACTGCACATTTCTTGTTTTGGGAGTGTGAAAAAATCAACATCTGAGCACTCTTTTTGCATACTAACATAACTTCAAGATAGTATGCACTCATTGTCGATCGCTGAAGAAGATTCCTGTGTGATCCGAGAAGCAGACTGGGTTTGATGTTCCTCTGCAGCGTTCATAGGCAGACAGACGCTCTGGACTCATCTGCACAGATAAGCTCCATTGAGTAAATTTAATAACCCAATCATGCTTATGGTTGTGTCATGTGAATGTGGAATTCCATCCTAATTTCTCATATGTGGAGGGAGTGCACAAATAAGTCACATGGGCGCACCAACCTCTTACAATAAGAACATAATCCACACAGAAACTTGATTCCTGCTGTGTGACTCATCCAGGAATATGGATTTGGCTTGTGGGTGTCACATGGGAGCTATTCGTCATATCAATGAGGATTTTACATGAAGAGTAGACTGTTTGTGGCCCTTGTATTACACATATATCAGTCCCATTTTGCTGCATTCAGCCATGTTTCTGTGCATCTGTGGCTGCCCGATCTGTCTACCTATGTGATGGTAGATGGTAGAGGTTAGGCATTAACCTTGAATGGCTAGGGTCAGGATAGCCCATTGGTCAGGGGACAGGACCCGAACGGATCGAGTTTCCAGTACAGATCGGGTACTGTAAACAGGAAGCATTAGAGAAGCACAATTCAAACACAAAGCTCAACATGGACCCTCTTTCCCCATGCATTGATGTCTAAGTGACTAATGTGAACAAAAATCTTTGAAATTGGTCCAGTATTGAGCGAGAATGCTATAACTAGCAGCCGCGAACTGGACTGTAACACCATAGGACAACTGTTCACTGTCAATTTGTGTCCACTAAAAGTTCTTGTTTATGCCGCTGACAGACTCAGATTCATATATAAGTGTCTGACAACATTATGAAAGGATCCCTAAAGAGATAGACCTTTTAGTTAAAGAGTAAGATCCTTTTAGTTTAACATGAAACAGCCCTGAAATCTCCGTTGCCAAACTCATCAGACACCATTTAAATAAACAGTACTTTAAGCGTGTATACAGCCAGCATATTGTCACATGTGAATGGGTGAATAAAGGTTTTATTTCAACCAAACCAGTGTGGTGATTGTTGGAACAGTGGAAAGACGAACCATGACAGCTTTTGATAGCTTTATTTTCTTTCCGTCGACTTTGAATGAAGTGTGTGTCATGATTATAAAATTACTGTTGATTTACATGGAGTCTGGTGGGTTTGGTGACAGGTCTATCACTGAAGGGATCCTCTCCATAATTTTGTCAGACACTTTGAATAATAATCTGAGCCTGTCAGTGGCAAAAACAGCACTTTTAGTGGACAAAATTGAAGCTGTGCAATTTTCCATTAACGTTACAATGTAGCTTGTTTCGCTGCTGCATCGGTCTCGCTTAATACTGGACCAGTTTCAAAGATTGTTGTTCCCATCAGTCACTTAGAGCCAAAACCATAGGAAAATAGGGTCCAGGTTGAAAAAATGAAGTTACCCTTTAAGATACACAATGTACAGTAGCTTTCAGCAGGACTGAGGATAATGTCTTCCACATGTCCACATTAATAGATTTTTGGAAACTTGGGGTCAGAACAAAATGCTGAAGACACAACCTTATCAAGTTGTTACGATAAATTAGTTAGCAAACAATTTACACATCCGGCAGCTACAGAGCAGCATTAGCATTCGTTTGGAGTGGTGTTTGTGTCCACCTGTTCTTACCCATAAACGTTTGGGTGGTGACTTTGTTGACAGGCCGCACAGGTATGTAAATACAGCACACCTTCAGCTAATGGGAGAGCAGCCCAACCGCAAAAGCACACACACTTCTCAAAAATGTTTTTCCCATTTCTCCGAGCCTCCCTCACCTGTTGCTCTGCTCTGGTATTGTACAGCCAGCCAGCTCCAACCCTCTCCTTTGTGTGGATGAATGGAAGGTGTTAGCAACTGTGGCTCACAGTGTTACGTGTAGAAAAAGGAACAAAACAAGACGCTTTTAATATCACTTATTCCTCTCAGCACACTTCTTCGACTACCCTACCTATTCCCAGCCTGTCATTTCATTTTCTTTGTCATGCTCCCAGGTTTCGGTCTTTTTGATCACATGACAACCCAAAATCATTCTCTCTCTTCATTATTCTCAGGTTTAGTCATACATGTATCTGACATAGTGAAACTCTTGGCGGAACAATCACATATTTCCTAGGTGATTTGATTGTCATCAAGTGCTTTGGGTTCAACATTGGGGGGGGGAGAGATTGTGTATTACATGGGACAAATGTCGGAAGAAGCGAAAATAAGTTTGGAGACAAAAATTCTAGTAAAAAAAAAAAAAATGTTTTAAATGTCCCAAAAACCACGAAAAAGGCAACAAAAACATCGACAAAATAGTCAATTTTTTGGGGAAAAAGTCAACAAAAATTCTGTAAAAAGCAGCAAAAACATTGAAATCACACATATGATTGTGATGTTAGCCAACACAGCAACTTCTGTGTGATCACAACTTTTCCATTTAGTTAGGAGTGAGATTCAGTAATGGTGAAGTCGGTGCATTTTATCAGGAGGCCTTTTGTGACATTCACCACCGCAGGGGTCGAGGTCATCACTCCTCAACCAAGCTGTGTGTCAGGACAGTCAGTAGTAGCATGCTGAAGGCCTCTCCTTCACTCTGCTGACTCTCTTCACAGCCATCTGAAGGCAGCAGGTGTCTGCTCCATCTGCTAACTGAAGAGATGATGTCACTGTCAAGACACAGTCACACACGGCAGATGAACTGGTTCCATTCAGTGCAGCCAGTATCAGACTGTTGTTTGTAGAATTATTATTTTACACAGTTTCTTCTGCAGATCAACAGGCGTGTTGGAGACACATTGAAAACCGTTCTCCACGAACATTTGAAAATCTCTTAAAACTTCTCGCATGCCTATATCTCACTCACACATCTTCCTTTTTTAAGAATGACTTCAGTGCTTAACTCCAAGTCTTCCAGAGTCGCTGCCAATGCCGATTTCAAAGGCCGCTGTTCGCCAGCAGCAGCAGCCATCTTCTTTGTTTTCAAGTAGCAGGGAATTCACACGGAACCGTCGCAACTCTGCCATCCTTATGTTAAGCCCGCCCACTAACTCTACACACGGTGTGATTGGCCTGACCAGAGTTTGGTTTTTCCAGCTTGCAAGCCAACGGAGAGTTGCTAGACTGACCTTGGCTGCAAGTTACATTTGCTGCCGCTAGGGTGCGTTTAGATTTCTAGGCTTGTATATAGCATGATAGGAACATCCAATGGGAGCCAGTCCAAATTAATGCGTAACAGAGCTAAGTCCCTCCTCCCAGAGCCAGCAGTCACATGCATGTTTTATGAGAAGAAATATGATCAACAACGTTTGAATGAATGTAAAAAGGTTTTGTACGTCATCTTAAGGCTTACCTAAAATCACTTAAAACTTAAAAAAACTTAAAAACTCTGCCTATAACTCCCTCAGGACTGTTCTTTCTGATCCCATCCCGTGGCCAAGTGCGCCACAGCTGCGCCAAGGGAGCCTGGCCACGAAAAAAAACTATACTTGGTTAAGATTAGGGAAAGATCATGGTAAAGAAAACAATGAAAGTATTTTATGACACTGGAGAGGATGGTCTAAGTCACATGCTTTGTTGACCCACCCATCCACCAATCCACCTCACCCTCCTTCTGTATTGACGGATTCACAATATAATGGAACAAGGAGCCTCATGAGGCTCAGATTATCAGGCAAAATGACTTTTTCAAAGACCTACAGGCGACATTGCGGTGCACATGACCTAAGGGGTTCGGTATAACAATGCAACACTATTTATAACCTTTGTTTCTGGGAAACAGCAATCATTATCACAGTCACAACAGGTATCTGAGAACAGAAATACTGGCCTTTTTGTTGTAAGAACAGCCTTGACCTGAACTATTCAGTTCAGAGAGAAAGTAGAAAGTAGAAAGTAGTTCCAATGAAAAACAGTGGTGCAAAGTAAAGTTTTGTCATTTTAGATTCTTCGAGCACCACAAACAGAAATATAACTGCTATAAAATAAAACTGCATGACTAGATACCATTAGAGGTAAGTGATAAAATTGTTTTTTTCGTACTTTGAGTGAACTGACCCTTCAATAGTCTATATAAGTCTCGCCTTCCTCCACAGTTCTGCGAAGGAAAGTCTGTCTAGTTCACACAGCATTTTGGGATAGGAGAAAAACGTGCTCTGGTTTATTGGCATTTCTTTAAACCAATCACAATCGTCTTGGGCGGTGATGAGCGTCGGACGGAGCCACGGACCCTCTGTAAAATAGCCTCTGGAAGGAACTTGTTTTGGTGGAACATGTGTACGTTCAAACGTTGTTTTAGTCGTGCGACAGAACACTCAGATTGGACAGATAGTCTAGCTAGCTGTCTGGATTTACCCTGCAGAGATCTGAGGAGCAGTTAACCATAGCCCTCACAAATCCACCAGAGTTTAGAACGCCAACACAAAGAGAGCGTAAGGTGACGGACATCCTGCAGAAATGAGGGACATCCGACTAGGTCTATATTAATCAAACCCTTAGGTTTTAATAAACAGTTGAAGCTGTCTGATCTCATGGTTCTGCCAGCTTAGGTTGGGACTTTGAATGGAGTGAGCTGAAGTCATGTGACCATCACGTCAATCAAGCTCACTGACAACAAATCAAGGGGTGCATCGGTGCAGGCGTCCCTCCATCCCACTGTCCATGGTGACCCGGGAGCTGTCACTCATCCTGTTGTCATGGGACTGCTCAGCTACCTTTGTTGCTGGAGTCACAGCAGCATCATTAGAGCGTGTCAGTCCTAGCGCATTGGACCCCGAGGAGCCACTCACTGTTTGAGGTTGGCTGTGCTCTGCTGCTGTCCCAGTGGTGAAACACACACGCACGCACGCACACACGCACGCACACACACACTGTTGCTGTTTTTGGAGATTTTTGTTTTTGTTGCAGCGGTAAGATGTTACAGGAGAAAACTATTTTCTTTCCCCAAAAAAACTAATTTTAGGTTTGTGGATCTCAGTGGACGAGCTAAAAAGTCGAGAGTCATTTTTTCAACAGATTTCCTAAAACAGCTGGACACTAGTTTTTATCAAACATTACTCAAACAGCTGGACATATGCCACATCTGGTGCCCAGCAGGACGGTGTGTGGGTTTGAGTCTAAAGAACTAAAGTACGGTGTGTGTGTTCATGGTGATGAAGGAACATGTCAGCCAGTGACACAGTGTGGCTCACTGATGTGTTTCAATAGTTTTAAGGCAACAATGGAGCTCTATGGCACAGAGGAAGAAGATACATCAGGCTTTAATACTGTACACACACACACACACACACACACACACACACACACACACACACACACACACACACACACACACACACACACAAATACTTGTTATTGATGTACTGTGGTTATGCTATAATTCCTTTAAAACTAGATTTTGACACCGGGTCCCTCTTCAAGACCACAGCCACACCATTAGGTACTAATCAGGGACCAGACTTAGTTGATATTGTATTTTAGAGGTGCACATTCCTAAAACCAATTTTCAATCAAATGACATTGATATAGAACAAGCTGAAATGGAACAGGGGGGGGGGGCTGGGCCCGCGGGGCAGTTGCTCACTCTGTTTGGATGGTAATCCAGCCTTGGCAACAGTACTGATCACAGTGGTAGTTAACTATTTCAACCAACCATCAAGTACCTGCAAGTTTGCAGATTTTAGCATTGGAAAACCAATGGCTGCCTGAAAAGTAAGAAATGCTGTGCTGTAATTTCACCTGCTTGATTTCAGTGTAAAAAATAGAGTGATGGCTTTTCATGGAACCATTGTACCGTCCATTTTATATGAGTTGGAGAGGAGGGGAATCTGAAATGTGTGAAAATGTAAAAGAATCTGTGTATGTGTGAGTGTGATGGCATTATTTAAAGCTTCTCTGTAAGCTGCTGGTCGGCCACCGGTGTTTTGGAAATTGAATGTGACCGCTGCATTGCGGTTTTGGAGGGAAAAAAATTGGATTGGAGCGCAAAGCGTCCTGAAATACCTCCTCACTCCATCACCATTGGAAAACTAATCTCCATCACCTCAGAGGGGATGATCTCACAGCATGGGGAAAGAAGGAATGCTATTCAATCGTGGCCCGACTACTTAGCTTTCACTCTGCTTCTTCTCCCGGTCGCTTCTCCCCCTCATTTCCAAAAGTGGATTGACCTTCTCACTCCAGTCAGCACAGCAGAATCACTCCCCATCCTTTCATCCAAGGCTCAGAACTCATCTCTTCAAAATGTACCTCATGCTACTCTTTTCACACATAATCATATCCCTTCCCCTACATCTTCCTCTTCGACTACTTCTAATGCGATCGTGACAAAAGAGAAAATCCCTCCCACCTCCTCAGTGCTTCTTTCCTTCTGGCCAATTCTTTTCTCATCACCTGTCTCTGAAATCATCAGTCGAGGTTGTTTGTTATTACTATAAAAGCCTGAGTCCTATTATACTTACTACGGTGTTGTCTTCACTCAGATAATCATTTTCTCCTCTGAAAAGTAAAATGGAAGCTAAGGTTTACTAGAATTCAGACTGTGGAGGATATGGCTTTAAAACAGGGCACTTTTATAAACAATGCAATGAACATGGGGACAGAACTTGAGGACATTTGCCTTAACTGTACAGTAAATAATACACAATCAAAGCAAAGCAAAACTGATCCAATGCTTAAAAAGTTTGTAGCACTGAATTAAGGTTGTAATGTTTCCATACCGTCACTACATGGAGTTATTTTGCAACTATATTGTTTATTATTTTTTTCCCAAATCTTTCTAACAATGTTCAAGCCCAAAAGAAAGAAAAACGGATTGACCCCTCCAGTTGCTCTGACTTCCAGCAAAACACCAGATGGTACCTTCGAGAGTAATCGTAAATCATACAATGTCACATTGTTATATCAGTAACACTGCATTTTTTCTGCCACACAGCATCATTTTTCATTGATGACATGCCACTTTGCAATACACTAACACAGTAGAGACCTAATTTATTGATAAGATATTTCAACATCGATCCAGCTTATTTCAATGTGATTCTTTGAGAAAGTGGCTCGTGCTAATGCTTGGTGGCTAAACCAAGAACAAGAACATTGTTGTACAACAATGTTTGACATGCTCATGAAGTTATTTTTAGTATTCTTTTTCAGATTGTTGACCAAGGTTAACAGCACTAGGCTAAGCCACGATTAAACTTTCTTCATAAGGTCAGTATGGGTAGTTGATTAATCTAATGCTAAGTCAGCCAGCTAGCACACAAGAGCTAACTAGTAATGGCCAATCCTAGCTAGCGCTAAGAGACTTCAGTCGGACAACAGCCACAGCTAGCCCCCAGCCAGCGACTAGAGCAACCTAAAAGCAGCCTGCAAAAAACCACAACTACCCTACCACCAACTAACAGCAATAACAGAAAGTTCATACATTTACATTTACTTATATCCTCATCTAAGGTCTCACTAGTCTCAGTAGTGGCTTCATTGTGATACGGTCACATCTTTGTTTCTGAATTCTGCCCACCACCTGAAAACATTTCGGTGGTAAATCCAGGTTCGGTCTCACCTGGTCCCTGTTTTCGCTCAGCCCACCTGGCTCCAGCAGTGGTTTCTCTGTCCCTGATGCTGAGATAATGGATCTCTGTTGTCAGTCTCATCAGCTCACAATGGTTTTGTTATTTCATAATGTTCAGTGGCGCATGACTACAGCACAAAGGTTCAGCTCATCTATCTGAGGGTTTTGTGGATATAGAAAAAGAGAGAGAAATTAACAAAGCTACTCAATTCCATTTGCATTGTTTTAATGACAGAGTGGAAGGGGTTTTGCATACATAAATATAAATGAATGAATTAGCTCTTTTGGCTCAAAGAGCAAAAGTGCCAATGACAGCTTTGGTCCGTGGTGGAGATAGAAAAAGCAAGCGAGTCCAAAAACAATAGCTTGCTTTACGCAAGGATCATCGGCACTGATCCGTATGATTGTCTCACGCACACACACATACGCAACGAGCAGAGATGCAGCTCTAATCACACACAGGGTGACAGACGATTGGATATTATGGTGGAATAATTGAGAGGCCTCGTGGTGGACAACGAAGACGGTAGATAAGGTAAATTTCGATACAAAATCAGAAGAGAGGTGAATTGGACGATGGATATCTGGTAATGTATTTATGAGTGTACCCCTGGGCAAAGGGGCATGCTTGTATATTGTACCCCATTATCACTATGTCCAGTGGCAGAGTGGTAATGAGGATAAATGGTAGAAATTCCAGTGGGTTTGTACTGTTCCTGGGTTGACTCGGGTGATGAAGATTAGATATCTCTGTGTCTTCACACAAACACAGTAAGGGGGGACAAATTGTACAGATTGACCTTGACCTGTTGTGTCAACACATTCTTACTTAAAAGCGACACTTGGTCAGGTGCCTTTGGCGTTTGTTACTGTCTTCTTTAGCGTCTAGCGCTTTGGTGTAATTTTTCGATGCGATTGGTCGGGACGTACTGACTGACATGCAGTACAAGAACGGGACAGTTAGCTTTAGGAAAAGATGGTGGGTGGGGTTATAAAATGTATGTTTCAGTGACACGTGGGACAAGAACGGGACATGAACCCCGGTCTCCTGGGTGAAAGTCCTGTATTGTTTGACCCATCCACCAACCCAACCAACCGCCTTATGCAGATTTTTAGTCGTACTACTTGCTACCGTTGTCTCTCATAATACTACGTCATCTTACGGCGCAGCGGTTGAGCTGCTGCTCTGCCCGGTGCGTTCCATACAGACGCTAAAGGGTGATTTGTGCGTCGGTATCTCACGCTGAGAGCAACTGACCAAGCGTCCAGTGTGGACAGGTACAGCAGTATGGCACACAATGTGTCAAAGATGGAGAGAACAGAAAGAAGGAAACATTGACACATAAACAGCTAACACACTAGCCATCCAGTATCATGCTGGCACTTATAGCCTAAGTCAAAATCATGGCCACATTGTTCTCCAAGTTAGTTACCTTGCTAACTGTCAGTTAGCAAGCGTGTTAGCTAGTGGGACACTTAGTTCACCCAGTTTAGCCTAAAGACATATTGCCTGGACTCCTGACAGTGGAGTTAAAATAAAAGTGCTACATTATAATAGCTTCCTTCATTTTGGTCTCTCCAGCTCTCCGTCCCCTCAGACATCTGCACTGTAAAGACATTTGCTATTGGTCAAAATGTCACCAAGTTGAAGTTGACATGAAAGATTTGCAGAGATTTCCTTCACCAGCAAATCCACTGACTACAGTTCCATTAAAATTAATAAATATTTCCAATCAAGTTCGTCCATGTAAGTGCTGGTGTGACTGGGCCTTTAAGCAGTTTGCCAACATGCTAACTTGACTGTCATGAGTATGTTAGGCTACACCTAAAAAAAATGACTTAACTCTGTGTTTAGTAATCACACTGTATGAAATAAATGCAGGCATTACAGACATCCTTGCGAAGTGACAAAGAGAGTGATAAACCATGTTTGGGCGATCATACTGCAAAAATGTTAGATAGCAGAGTGTCTGTTCGTCAATATTACAGATGGTATAGTTCCGGTGCTGCTGGAAGTTCCGCCGGACGTCCCTCACTTTCTGCTTTCTTTGAGATAACTTTAAATTCCGGTTGGATCGGAAATGAACCGGAACCTCTAAGCAACGTTACAGGCTGAAAATGGCAAGTTTTAAGGAAAATGTGGATCGTGCAACAAGGCAGGCCTGCTTGGTTCTTTCGGGGGAATGATTGTAAAGATTTACAAAGAATATGTCTACGGCATTTACAGTCTAACTGGGATGTTTTGGGACCTATTGGCGGGGATTTGCTATGGACAAAATACACACGGAGATACACTGGTAAGAGCAAATGGTGTTTAACCATGTATCCAGTAATACAGTAATTTAAATAGCTCATGTTACTGTATTGTGTGAACAGTTCACTTCATTTAATATTGTATATGCCGTTTTCCTTTGCGGGGTGAATATGTTCCACCAAGACAAGTTTTCCTGGGACTATTTTGCAGAGCCATGCTCGCTGCGTCCGACGCTTATGGCGCCGCCCAAGACGATTAGGATTACAGATAGGATGAGTACCAAGTCCAGAAACAAGTTGAAGTTATATTAATTTATATTTTCAGGAACTTTTAGTTGATTTTGAATTGAATTGTGTTGGTCTGAAGTGAGGTCCAATCAGGTTTAGTTTTCATGTATTAGCACAATATTACCTAGATTTAGACCATTTGACAAATTCCTAAACTAATTTGCATTTCTTCAAATAACATACAACCAATTTCCACTGAGTAACTCTGGGGCTTTTGTGTTGCCGGCAGTTTCCTTTTCCTGGTTGGTAATCCAGCCTTGATAGACAGCAACAAAATCAGAAAGAAAGAAAATCCGGCAAGTCTAACAAACAAAGGACACTACAGAATGCTACAACAGGAGAAATAAAAGACTACAAAGGACAAAGAAAAAGAGGGAATGATGAGGGAGGGGACGAGGGTACATGTCTTTATCTCATTGTGTGCATTCATTATGTATGAGTATGTTTACATACGGCTCAGTCCCCAGTGCTGGAGGCTGCATCTTCTCCAATGTGTGCTTGAAAAGGTACATGAAATGAAATGCTCATATATATATATAGCTCTCTATAAATGTCATCCTTAGTGTTGTGTGGCCTATCTTAATGAATGTAATACTACAGAGTAATGTATTATATGTCAGAATCCCTAGAGCCAATGCCCCCCCCCCCCACACACACATACACACAACTGTGCTACATTAAAGTGGAAATAATCCAGGCTAAAACTGTGTTCGTATACATTACTCTGTTGAGCTCAGTCTGCTTTATTAAGTACATAAACATCACTCCCTTGCTCAGGCTGCAATCCACAGGACCCAAAGTTGATTTATGATGTTATCCATGAGATGAAACATGGAGAATAATTTGGAGGCTGCAGACTGGAGAGTTTTAGCGTGCTTACACTAAGGATGTTGCGTTTTTGTTAAACTCCAAAACTCACATTCTGCACATCCAGAATATGGGTTGGGAAACAACGGCACTCAAATAAGGCCTGGCAGGTAGAAGGTAGTCTCGCATTGCCAGCTCTATCTCCACTGTGCTGTGGAGTAAGGTCTGGCTACACCACAGATGCATTCTGGGATAGGAGAAAGAAATGCTCTGGGCTGTTTGCATTTCTTTAAACCAATCACAATGGTCTTGGGCGGCGTTAAGCTCCGGATGCAGCGACGGTGACTCTGCAACATAGTTTCGGGAATGAACTGGTTTTGGTGGAACATTTGCACCCTGCAAAAGAAAATGCCACATCCAATATTAAATGAAGTTAACTGTTGACACAATACAGTAACGTGAGCTATTTAAATGAGCTGATACATGGTTAAACCTCATTGGCTCTTACCAGTGTATCGCCGTGTGTACTTCACAGCAATCTCACCAATCAGTCCTAAAACGTCCCAGTTAGAGAGGAAATGCCGTCAACGTATTCTTTGTAAATCTTTGTCATTTTCGGCGAAGTGCTTGCTAGTTCAAAGTGTGTTGTTGTTTCCCGAAGCGAACAGAGTTTGAGAACGGCAACACACAGAGAGCGGAAGGTGAGGGACATCCAGCGCGATGCCAGGCTTTATCCTGGAAATGGACTTCCATTGATCCAGACTGGGTAGACGAAGACGGAAGATGGTGGGATTAAAGGTTACTCTATGCAATAAACAAACTGTGACTCAGAATCTGAATTGTGTTCATTTATCATAAAGTCAGTGGTTTAGTAACCATTAACTAAGTATTTCATTATTATAAGCATTATAATAATCATCCAAAAAATGTTTATAGATGGTTTACAAAAGAAGTATAAACCATTGACAAAGTATTAACTCAATTTAAACACATTATTTTATGTCACTGAAATAATGAAAAAAATCGCATAAATTATAGCGTTACTAATAATTAGTAAATATTATAAATCTACAAATCTATAAATGTACCATTATTATTGATTATTAGTGTTGCACATATGTATTCCATGATTGATGATTGAACATTCCCAATGGTGTCTCATACGTGTGAGATGTGTCCTATGCACGTTTTATCATATTTTTGGTATGATTCCATAGCAGCAGTGAGAAGTGTACCTATCTGTGTGGATACAGTGGGCAGATATGAATACAAATCAGATTATACAACATCCACTCTATGTGGTCTCCTGTAATTATCATAAAACGGATTGCACTTAGCATTTAAACCCTGACCCTGTTATTAATTGTGCATATGTTCCTTTTTCTGTTGCAGGGCAACATCACATCTTGCTGTAATCTGTGTCTTTAGTTTTTCCCCATTTTGAGTTCATTTGCACAGTGAAAAACATGACAAAAAAAATAAGGATAAAAATAAACCACACAGACAGAAGGGAAGAGGAATAAATTGGCTCAGGTGCGATTGAAGTACTCCAGGGGATAATGAAGACACTTCCAAAACAAAACAAGAACAAATATTAAAATTAAGATGACAAATGTAGGCACAAGTTGTTTAAAGGTTTCTTATTTCAAACAGCACTCGCACGTTCTCAAGTTAATGTTCCAAAAGCATTTGGGTCATGGTGGTTCTGTGACAATGAGTGTGTGTTCGTGTGTGTGTGTGTGTGTGTGTGTGTGTGTGTGTGTGTGTGTGTGTGTGTGTGTGTGTGTGTGTGTGTGCTTCCCCACCTACTGATACACCAATCTATCCGTCGAGTGTGTGAAAGGCCGGTGTCTGACAGTCTGTGACCATGGCTGACTGAGCTCCACCATTGATCCACTCTCTACTCCTGACCAGCCCAGACACATTCTAATCCATGCTAGACACACACACACACACACACATACACACACACACACGCGGGGATGGACAAGTAGTTGATGTGTATTTTCTGTATTTTCTGCGTGTGTGTGTGTGTGTGTGTGTGTGTGTGTGAGAGTGTGAGACAGAGAGCTGTGGAACGAGCCGTCTGTCTGGGCTCACAGACAGCCCTAGCACGATTACAGACCTACTCCTCTCTAATGACTTGACTTTGACTTTCCTCTAGTGGAATTGGATCAGACACCTGCCAATCATCCTGCAGGAGCTGAAGCCCACTGGCACGCCCATGCACTCTGCTGTCGGCGTGTTCACAGCCACAGCCACAGCTCTGGATAAAAGAGCAAGCAAGGCAAAGTGTCGCAAGTCTTGAGGTCACATTACACTTCATTCCTGCAGATAGTCACATTATCTCACGTCAGTTAAAGCCTGCACCAGTTAAGAATCGTGAAGATGTGCCTGGCCAACTCTAAATTGTAGGCAGGGCTGGCAGGGTTACTTTAAAATGTATGAGAATGCAATGGGCAGATGTAAAGTCCAGGATGAAGGTTAGTGCAAGGGATGGGGGGGGGGTGAGGCTGACTGCAGAGGTGTGGCGTGAAGCCAGGAACACACCACACGCTGAAGCGCCGCGAACAGCCGTACATCGTAGATTCTTGCCTGATCGCACGCCAGACGCGCAGTTCTTCGCGCCGGTCACAAAGTGATCCTTCTCCTCTCCACTCTACAAAACATCTCTCTCCATATCTCCCAGTGCGTGCGTGCGAGCGTGCGTCCGTGCGTGGGTGTAGGCTATGTCTGTCCGTCCAATCGCCAGTTGGACAGAGCCACGACCTTCCACTTCCAGGATTGCTCCGGTGCCGCCGGAAATTCCACCGTATGTCCTTTTCGGCTGGATGTCCGTTACCTTCCTCTTCCTTTGTGTTGGCGTTCTAACCTCTGGTGGATTTGTGAGGACTATGGTTAACTGCTCCTCAGATCTCTGCAGGGTAAATCCAGACAGCTAGCTAGACTATCTGTCCAATCGGAGTTTTCTCTCGCACGACTAAAACTACTTTTGAACGTACACATGTTCCACCAAAACAAGTTCCTTCCTGAGACTATTTTGCAGACGCTCCCAAGACGATTGTGATTGGTTTAAAGAAATCCCAATAAACCAGAGCACGTTTTTCTCCCATCTCGTAATGCTGTGTGGACTAGCCAGACCTTCCTCCACAGCATTGCGAGACTATCACTCCCCTAATGTAGATTTCCTCCATTTACAGACAATTGACCAGACATGAATTAAAACTTGAGTTATAGAATAAACATGGAATGAGAATAAAGTGGCTTTAAAATGTATATTATGAGTGTCTGCAAACGTGTGTTTAAATAAAGTGATTTAAAAGATTACTGTGATAACTATAGCTGACTTTGGCGTTAAACACTGAGATTCTTTAATTCCTATTCAGATCTGGTTCCAGAGGATATCTATCATTTCATGAGCTGTAATGCAGTCCAACATTAACATCTGCCTTATGTTAATACTTGCAAGTAGAATGAGAACATCCCTGGACTAATTTCTTTATACACATGAGAGTAACAAGCTGACGAAAACAGAGACATGCAAATTCCAGAACGAAAGAAAAGTCTTTTTTTCTTCTTTTCTTTTCTTTTAATAGATGTGTGTGAGGTTTAACAAAAAAAGATCATTGCTCATGGTGACAGCTTTTCCAGATATTAGCCCAGTATAACCCAGTTTAAATATGAATTCCAATGAGCTCCCTGGGAGGTGCATGGTGACCTGGTTGTGTACACTCATACATATAGATAATATGCATCAAAGAGGAGGTGGGAGAGAGACGCACGGAGAGAGAGGGGATCTTAACCTTACACGCCTCATAACTCAAATCACAGCAGCTACTTATAGGCCCAAACTTTGTGTTTGATAGTAATGTATGCAGGTGGTGACAAGAAGAGTATAGACTAATCCAGCGGCTGATTTATGTGTGGAGGACTCTCGCAGCGCCGCTGTTAAAGCGCCCCGCCACTTAAAGTGCTCCGCCACTTTTACAGGTCAAAGTCAATTTAGCTGTAGTGAAATGACTGTGGCTCTAGAGGAGCTTTTTTATGTCTGAGAAAACGACACTAATGATGTCATAGTGACGTCATCAGGGTTCCTTCAGCTTGTGTTTTGTAGACAACTAATTCATAGCGGAGAGACTGCATTACAAACTGTGGGCATGCTAGGACTGCTCGAGTGTAGAAAGAAAAAATCATATTCACGATTATTTTGGTCAATATTGAAATAACTATTATTTGACACGATTAGTCATTGATTTTTGGAAAGATGTTGCAATTAATGAACCTAAAAAACTGTGAAAACGTGAAATAAATCAACAGTGAAAACAACTTGAACTGTGAAATTCCCCTTAAAACCTTTCATTCAGAACACACTGTTTACTTGCAAAATATGACAAAATAATTGTTTTTTCTCGATTAATTGCTGAGCTCTAGAGCATGCAGTTTAAAACATCTAGGCATTTACTAGGGAGCGTCTACAAAAACACTATTGTGGTTGCAATGTGGGAAATGTAGGATCCACTGCTTTTGGAGTTTAACAAAGACTACTACAGAATAAAAGATATCTCAGCTTTGGCTGCTGCAATTGCAACCATTCTTTTTTTTAATCTGTCTTTAACAAGTCTTCCAACTTTGTTGTTAAAGTGCAAAAGTAAATTGCTGCTGTAGCTGCTATAGTCAAACTATATGCAGGTTCACTGACTTGAAAGCACGTATGCCTTTGTGCGTATGAAGGTAGTCTATGTGAACTGTGGACACTAGTTCACTAGTGTGCAAGCAATCAGCTCTGAGAGAAAAGGTATCTGTGTACTACTTGGAGTGGCAGTAGCTCAGTCCGTAGGTAGTTCAAGTGTCCAGATCCTGTTTTACCAAGTCCCCATATGGACTGAAGTACGGAGTGTGGACTGGAGAGATTCACCTTCTTAGGAACAAATAACCAAATCCCCAACTGCTTGGCGCAGCCCCATCCTCACTCTGACATCTCTCCATTAGTGTGATAGCATGTTTGTAAATCAGGCCTGTGTGTACAATTGTGAATTTCCCCTCACAGGATAAATAAAGGATTTGTTCTTTTTCTTTTGACAGACCAGCAGAGGATGGACGTGTAAGTGTAGTTGCTGTGTAGAAGGCTAGGGATAAGTATTTCAGTATACTGTATTTTTCGTATTGCGAACAAATACCCAGGAAAATACCTAGAGCTTGATATATCTGAGGCACACTGTTGCACTGGTTGATATGTTGCTTTATTACCATGAACACACACACACAGCAGTTTATTTGGACTCAGTCCCACATACACATCCTACTACTGTAAACACTCACTGGAACACCAAATGTGTATTAATCTGCTGCTGAAAATAGTCCCCAACGACTAAGTGCTACAGACAGGGTAAGGAAGTCACAAAGAAAATACAAAGTAAAAGGCAGACTAACACATTGTTGGTTTTGATCTTTTCATGGAATTTGTTGGCTGTATGAAAAATATAGAAAAATGCGGAATGACTGTATGTTATTATACAACCTATATTATTGTAATACTTGCTTATGCTCATACCAAACTTGCAAACAATGTTTGGCATTATAATCAGATAAACTTATCTTTCTTTCTTTCTGAAACATCGTGAAAGTTTTTTTTTTTCTCTTTGTGGCCACAAAACATATGTAGGCTAGAGAAACTGGTTTAAAGGTGTCAAAGATGGTTAATATTTGAACAAATTCCTTGAAGAAAGACTCGATGGAGCAGAGGCGTATGGCCACTGTAGTAAAAGCAGCATGCTTTCTAGCTTCCACCTAGATTGTTCAATATACAGAAGAGTGAGTGATGGTCATTACAGTGGTTCCTCCAAGAGAATGGAGAAGTGACTCTATCCCCTATCACTGGTTTTATATGCTTTTCATGTGTTGTTTTTTTTACCTCCCATTGCTCGATTCTAAAGTATTTTTTTCTTTTCACTTAGGATGTGTGCACATCAGCAATGTTTGGGGCAGTTTACTTGGACTCTGCAGTGTTTACTCTTTTAGTGCAGTTTGTTTGGCCCGTGGAGACAATGACATTTGAATTCGAGTGGCTTCAAATAACTGAAATAAGTGAAAAAAAGTCTGTTGTGAGGAAGATGTGGAGCAGTTTGTTAGAAGAGACAGAGTAAATAGAGGGCAAAAGTTCATGTGAAATGAATTCCTTTGACTTCTCCATAACTTTCCATAACTAAGTAAATGAGTGCTTCATAGGTGAGGTAAGCATACATCCAGTCCTTTCTAAATCTCCTTTATATTCCCCGACTCTCCCTGAGAGTTTGTGAAAAAGCACTGATTTTCTCTGTCTTGATTTACACCTCTCATTTTTCCATGTTTCAGAAATTCCATGAGCAACGGGAAACCCGGCCAGTGAGAGCCGCGAAAGCAGAGGAGAAAGAAAAACAAAGCCAGGCCTGTGCAGCTAGCAGTGATAGCATCGCCGCCCGAGTCAAAGACGCGGTCTGTCTCTCTCGACTCTCAGAAGCCCAGCCAGAGAGAGAGAGAGAGAGAGAGAGAGGACCAAACAAAACACAGAGCGCAGAGGGATGAGACAGAGTGAGTCCAGATTCTGTGCACTCTGACATGCTGGTGATGACATGGAGACCTCAACAATTATCATTTGATTTGAATGTGATCTCAGCTGTTTGTCTTCATCTCTGCTATGGAGAATACAGCAGCTGCTTTATGCCTACCATACACTAGAAGACTTTGAACAGACTTTGAAAACACTAAAGTGTGACACCATCTCACATCTAAAGACAATCATCTCACATCTAACGTTAAAGACTGTCATAAAATGTAGACTGGAGATCTTGCAGGGTCACAACTTGCAAGACTAAAACTAGATTCTTGAAAAGTCTAACCAAGCTAGCTGGCTACCGTTAGCGTTAGTTTTTAACTTAAAGGAAAGTTTGCCGATTTTCTGTTCTGCCGTACATGCAGATGAATGGCGGCAATACCCAGAGGTCTGCGTATATCCAGCGGTAAAAATCTGTTGGATGACTCACTTCAGAAGGGTTGAAAATTGTCAACTTTCCCTCTTTAGCGTTTAGCATCATAGCAACGATAAAACACTGGCTTTATCCATTTGCTGCTTCCTGTTTGGTGCTGGAGTGAGAGCACCCATTGGTTGTTCACAATGTTCACGTGATTTGTCTTCACTACCAAGGCTTAAAACTTACGATAATATCGATTTTGTCGGAACGTCAAGAAGGGAAAAAGACTGACTGGGACTGAGTTTTACGACCTACACCAAACGATTGAGACAACAGGAGGGCACCACAACTCTAGCAAGACTCTCAGGATTTCACTCCGATATTGAAAAATAGTCTGCAACAGTGGAATCGCTTGAAAAGTTGTTTGGTGTAAGGTCGGTATATGTTTATAAGCTAATGTTAACCATGAAACCTTTAGCCATCAACCAATGGTGGAATAAGTAGGTCTATACGTAGTAATTACTCACTCTGACATCTCTCCATTTGTGCATGTATAGGTCCCGGCATGTGTATGTATTTCGGGCCTGTGTGTAATGTGTGTAATAACTAACAACAGAGTGAAAAAATGTAATTTCCCCTTGTGGGATCAATAAAGTATGTCTGCAATAGAAAAGGTCCGCCAGTGCCTACATTGGTATGTTCCTTATTGTGATGTCATTTCTTGGAGTATCTTCAAATGCTTCATGTCCCTACAATCAGTGCAACCTAGGTTAAAAGGTTATTTAAGTCAATAAACCATAATAATTGATAAAAGTATTAACATTGTTGTCATAAATGAAATAATAAAATAAAAATAAAAATCAATTGGACATCTGGACATCTAAATAAACACAGAAAACATATTGATCCAAAAGGTTGCTGAATGTAGAAACATGAACAAAATACAGTATTTCATAACACTCCAGAAGTAATTTCAACTATGTACATTTCTTACAGTTTGTGAGATGATGACGTCATCCCGAGCATACAACGTAATGTAAAAAGCCTTAGCTTTCCGCTGCAAAAAGAATTAACTCTCTAGCTGTTATGTTTGTTTTTTATTTGAGATCGTTTTATACAGGATCATGTAAACAATGATCTCCTGCGGCCATAATGGGGATATACACTGCTACCGCTAGTTATCAGCCCTTTTTGGACTGGACGCTACGTAACATGATGGCCTCATAGAAAGCGTACAACATAATGGCGCAAAAGACAAAAGCTTTGGCTTTCTGTTTCAAGAAAATGAATGCTCTAGCTGTTATAGTTTTTATTTTAGACTGATTCCAGTAGGATCGTGTAAACAAGGGTTGCCCACGGACCGTTCTCTTAGGGTTCATTTTTAATCTTAATGGCACAATGTCAACAATCTTCCTAAGAAAAAGAGTTGCATTAAACATCTTTCTTAAGTGAAATTACAAAAGAATTATCAGCAACATACATTTAAAGCTGCAGTCATTGCTTTTTTGGCCACTTGGGGGCAGCGGAACAAGCTGAAAAATACAACATGACATATTATTACCAGTTGTTGAACATGCTAGCACAGAGTTGTCTATTCAGACAGCCAGCAGACACAGAGCAACATTATCCATCATTTGGAGTCTCTGGCCATGTTAGCCCAATATTATCTCAGTTTTAGCTCTCTTTTAGTCTCCACCAACTCCTCCATTGATTTTTTTTTTTGCCACTTGGGGAAAGCGGAACTGTCCGTAATCACAACATATCGCCTTATAAAGTTAGTTTTATATTATTATTATAGATTTAGAAATATCTGTCTCTTAAGCTGCTAAATGCTCCACTATATTCAGCAGCTAGTTGCTAACATTGCTATTCGGTGCTGAGCAGGTAGCGTAGTGTTTTCTTTCACTGAAATTAGCTGCCTGAAATTGGGCGGTATCCGTTTGTATTATTGTTCACCTGCCCTGGGACTCTTGATGAAAATGAGCTTTTAGCTATATCTGTGTATAATGCACATATGGAACTTTGTCATTTTTCATAGTCCTACGTGGTCCCTGTCAAATAAACTTGTAAATAAAAGAAATAAGTAAAGACGTTAACAATAACATGAATGCCCAGTTCATACCAAAGATACGCAACGAGACAATTTGAAACTTGCAATTACTTGCAACGTCACGTCGTATGATCTCCATAGCAACCTCTCTTTGTACTTCCGTCCCAACTTCCAACTTCAAGGATTTGTATAAAAATATATAATTTGGTGCGTCTAAATATGAATGTGGATAACATTAGGGATAGTGAGATGCTTGCTACAGTTACATTTCTAGTGATGAATCGGCGAATTCACGGCTTTGTTCTAGGCGCTCCCTCTCTTCAGTCACTCTCTAGCTCGCTTCACCGTACATACCATAGGGCGCACATTGAGCCTCCGTTAATAGTTTGTAACAGAAATAATACGGATTATGGATCATTTTATTGTAGATGACTTTACAAGATGACTTCTCTATTGACTGTTGAAACAGGAGACGTCTCCTACGTTCTAAAACCAGCCTCTGGAGACTCCACCAGCTGAGTCGCAGCGACACCATCAGCTGGTTTGAGTCGAGCTGAGACGGTCCAGTTCAGACCGCTAAAACTTTTCTCTGCGACGTTTTAAAACGGTTTTGACTTGTTGGGAATCTTTGGTCTGAACTGGGCTTTAAAGAGCATGTGACTTACTACTGAAACAGTATATCATTTCAATCAATTCATTACCAAGTACACACATAATATGTTGGATATTTGAACAGTCCTATCTGTCCTGGCTAAATGGCATGTGGCCATCAGTTATTGTTCACAGATGTTGTTTGGGACATATTCACTTGGGGTTTTAGGCAATTGGAAAACCAAATCAGCTTTATGTAAAACAATGGAGATTCTGAGGATTTACAGAATAGATTTTGAGCTGAGACAAAATAGCATTGCAAATCAGTAGTAGTACCGGTATTGATCCTTAGCCTCTGCTTTTTATAGTTTGACAGAAAAAAACCCAAAAGAAAGACAAAACAAAAGAATAATTATTTACTGTTTACCTATTGATTTAGTTTAATTGGTTCCATTGTTCATTATTTATGTGTTATGCAGTCTGTAGATGTCTGAGTTGAGAATTCAGTTTGAGAAAGAAGTTTGATAAATTATTCCCCCAATTTTTTCCTGCTGAAAGGTGTACTGTGTAAAACGGTGTATGGCCTGGCACACTCGGAACTGTCCACACCGACCTGCCAAGTAAATTCTGCCATAATTTTCTCTTCTCCTGCAGACAAACCAATCCTTTCTGAAGCAGGGATTAGCAACCAGTATCTTAATTGTTTAGCCTTAATTGTGAGTCACTGTGCTGCCAAACAAATGGAGCTCCATTTGACTATCTCTGCTCTGTCATCTTCGACGTTGGCAGACAAAGAAATCTGTTTATCCCCATCAAAATGTGTGCTCTCTGCAAAACCAATTAAATGCCCATTTACTCAATTACTCCAACAATGTACACCCACACATAATGCACGCACACACACACACACACACACACACACACACACACACACACACACACACTGGACAATTTGCTTAAATACTGCATAGCAGATGATGGCCATTTCCTGTCTACAGTCACATTGAGAAGGCATTTAATACAATCTGCTTACAAGGGGAGTCCCATACTTTACCAGTTTGGACTTCCATCTTCACTCAAGGGCCTGAGTTCAGCCACTTACTGCCATTTCAACCAGACTTGGTTGGAATTTCCCTCAAATTGCAATTGCAAGGAAATGAAATATTTGGGCTCACATACATGAAAATACCAAAGCATTTCCCAATCAGTTTGGTAAAACAGGATCTCATTTAAGGAACTTTGTGTATTTGGTTTTTCAAATATCACTCAAATTCCTGCAACAGGCCTTGGAAACCCTGTCCAGTTATTGGCACATTTTTTCTCTACTAGACACTGCCTGATCCCTTTTGGCCACGGTCTTAGCCCTGATCTATGGTGTGTATTCTTACCTGGCTCCACAGGGCTCAGAGGGACAATAAGGAGAAAAATAATCCTTGTAATTAACTTTGAGCTGAGAGGAACTCCAGTAAAGAGGTCTCCATGTCTCCGGGCTCTGTCATTCCATCACACAGTCTCAACACAGTTTTGTGAGCAGAGGCAAAACACCCACATGGGGCTGAAATGGGGTGTGGAGTCAGGGAAGCAGCATCTTGTATCCCTTCACTTTTTTTTCTGATGCTATGGTACTATTCTCACAAGTATGTGGTAATATTTCACTACCTTATTTCCAAATAAACCAACAGATCATCAAAAAGTACCTCTTTTCACAACTCTAAGTACATCTGATGTTGACTGTGTACAAAAACAACATCTAGACAGACCAGTTCCACATTGAAATACAAAGTACATGTATAACTTTGGATTGGATTTTCTTCTCTATTGTTACAATACTTTTTACTAACACTATGCGTATTGTTCATAACTGATAGTCAATGAAACATTTGCCAATATACTGTATGTATGGTTGGTTATTTTGCCTGATATAGTCTGATGCAAAACTTCAGAATCACGAGGCTTGTGATGACATCACTGCTGACCAATGTCAGGCTTGGATTCGATATTCAAGGAGATTTTTCCCACGTTGCATGAATTATGAAAACATACATTGTGATGTGGACGAGAACTTACGGCCAGATCCAGATACTGAATTGATGCAGATTAGTGTAGTGTGTACCACAGAGAACTTTCATAGTATTTACAGTAAACAATTTTCTTTTAGTTCTGTTACAGTGTCTTTTTTTTTTTTTACAGTATTTCATTAGACAAAACCTTACATAATAGAGAATCGTCACTCATCATTGCTAGCGACAGACGGGGGTGTCCTGAAAAAACCCGCCATTTTTAAATAGTTTAGCCAGTGGTGTTTTTTTGCTGCCTCCAGCTTCTTTAGAAACTAAATGTGTCTTCTGGCAAACATGCCAGACATGCCGAGAGTGGTTAAGTGCCATTAGCGTTTTGAAACCCTGCACCATACTATTGATAACAGTACTATAGCCACTAAAAAAAAACCCTGTAATATAGTTAAAATACTCAAGCTATGTTATTTTTTAGAAAACACATAATTTCTGGTGCAAGTGAAGATTTACAGTAATTTCCCCGAGAGTGGACCAGAGCAGACTCTAAATCTTGCAGAGGTAACAGCCTTTATTTACAGAGTGGAGTCTAAATCTCTATTGTTCCATATCAATGTCTCAATAAAGAGACTCAAAATGACATTTATTTATTTGAAAACATTGCAGATTTGCACTTAAACTGCCAGAAGACTGCCAGAAAGATATATAGACAATTTTCTCCCCGTTGTGTTGGTGAAATCCCGACTGGAACAAACAAAGAAAGAATAACAATAAGGAGGAAAATAATGCAGATGCACAGCCATCAGTATAGATGTTAATTGCCCTGAGATGATATGCATGCATCTGAAGAGGTAAAGGTGTGTGGGTGTATGTTAATGTGTGCAGGCAGATGAACCTCAGAGAGGATTTATTGTTTGCACAGTATGACCATATGCTTTCCACATTTACAGTAATGGCTTTTTCTGTGTAGCTGCAGCGGCTTATTTATATACATCTCTTTTAATAATATGCACCTTCCACGTGCATAGAGACACAAACAAAGGAGATAGGCACACACATGCAATATACACACCTGTAAATAACATACATGTACAGATGACATATGATACACACATATACGTGTGTGTGTGTGTGTGTGTGTGTGTGTGTGTAAGTTTGCATGTGTGTGTGTGTGTGTGTGTGTGTGCTGATGCCTTGGTAGTGAGTCTTACTGTCTGAGTATGTGTGCCATCTGTGTACATTGCCTACATGTATGTGTGTGTGTGTGCGGTTGAAGTGCAAAGTGGGGCTTTATATGAGTGTTTCTGTGCCGTAGGAGTAAGTTGATGCTGGTGGACAGATAAGGGTTTCTTTAGACAAAGATCCCCTTTGTGTGCCAGGACCGCGCTCAGCTGCTGCAAGACGATCTGCCGCAGCCCCCTGGAGCATGAAAAGCCTGCCGTGTCCCAAACCGAGCGAAACAAAGTGGCTCCAGACCCTCTAACAAGAGCCAGGAGCCACTTCTATGAACTGGGGGCCAGGCTGGGAGGACTTTGGTTCCTCCTACAGTGGCAGGGCAAAGGACAAAGAAAGGTTGGTGCTTTTTGGTTGGTCAGTCAGCTGGTTGGTCGCTTCGGTCCCAACTATAATATTTACTATATACTACATTATTATACTAATATAACTATTAGATGGCTGATGATAACATTTTGTTGAGATGGCCCCCAGAGAATGAATCCTAATGACTTTGGTGATACCAACAGGTTGACATTTTTGGCGTTTGCTGAAATATCTCAACAACTATTGAATGGTTTGCCACGACACCTGGTACAGTTTTGTCTTAGCTGGAGGTTCGGCCGGATGTCCGTTACCTTCCTCTTTCTTTGTGTTGGCGTTCTAACCTCTGGTGGATTTGTGAGGACTATGGTTAACTGCTCCTCAGATCTCTGCAGGGTAAATCCAGACAGCTAGCTAGACTATCTGTCCAATCTGAGTTTTCTCTCGCACGACTAAAACTACTTTTGAACGTACACATGTTCCACCAAAACAAGTTCCTTCCTGAGGCTATTTTTTGCAGAGGCACCGTGGCTCCGTCCAGCGCTTAGACAATTGTGATTGGTTTAAAGAAATGCCAATAAAACCAGAGCACATTTTTTCTCCCATCCCAGAATGCTGTGTGGACTAGCCAGACTAGTGTGGACTAGCCTCCTCTGCACTGCTGTGGAGGAAGGTCTGGCAATGTGAGACTAGTAAAGCTGAGTTACACCGGGCTGGGTGTGTTGGATCCTGATGTGGGTGTTTTATGAACATTCTTCTGACTCGGTTCCAAAAGAGATCTGAGGTTAGACTAGAGGAATCTGGAGCACATTTCGAGTGGGTGAGTACAATTAAAATCTCACTTAGATTAGAATTAGAATCAAGTATTATTGGCCTACATAAATTAATTGAATTTACATTTTGCGTTGCCTTCTTTGAACTTACTTTGCCGCTGTCTTCTGTTTGGGAACACAGGTCATCTGCAATGCTGTTCTATCTAACTGATGTGGGCTGATATGTCGCAATGCTTTGTTATAGGTAAGTTGATACAAACATGTAAATACAGTTATGAAAAGAATATAAACTACTTAGAAAACATGTCTCTCTTACAAGTAGCGTATATATGACAATAGTTTTTCACTTATATTAATACTTTTATTTCATTTTGAAATGCTGAATAAAAAATGGGCTTGGGAGTCGGAGGAGGGGATAATATGTAATCGTGTGTGTCCTCTAAGTCAAATTATAAGATGCATTGCGTGTGTTAATTACAGCTTCAAAGTTGAAAGTAAAGGGGGAAAAAAAAGTCAGAGTCCCTGGTTACCATCAGTCATTGAACTGGAAAAAATCGCCCACAGGGTGAGCTATTTCTAGATGTCCTACCAGAGAAACAAGCTGTCTTGATTCTGCACGTGTGTGATGCGTGTGTGTTGGGGAGAAGGGTGGAGTGTAAATGCAGGAAAGGTGGAGGAGGTGGGAGTGCTGGAGAAATGCAATGTCGTAAATGCAAACCTCTTCATGCAAATGCCTAGTTCTGTCATTATCTTGAGTTCCCAATCCAACTGTGAAAAAGAACCTCAAGATAATGACAGAATAAGTAAACTCAAACTGAAAAGTAAACAAAGGTGTCTGAAATGTCCCAAACTGAATAAACTAAACTAGGTGAATCTAGTAGGGCTGCCCCCTGAAAGTTGAAGATTCAAATCATCAGTCAGAGACCCCTCAGTCCAATGAAATTGTACTGGTCTCACATTGTCAGACCTATCTCCTCAGCGCTGTGGAGTAAAGTCTGGCTGCACCACGCATACATTCTGGGATAGGAGAAGAAAAAAAAACTCTGGCTTTCTGCAAAATAGTCTCAGCTGGTGTGGCAGAGCAGACATGGAGCATAGATTAGGATTTGACACTAACGTGCACTGTTTATTTGATATTGCATGCCATGTATAACTCCATATTGTCTGCCAAATAGAAGCAGAAATAAATGACTAATTGGTGCAAAACAAATGTAATCTGTACCTTACTTCTCCTATTGTTCGTTGGAGCAAAGTACCTAACCTGCACTAAAAAAGGACTTCCCACATACCAACTTGTATGTATGTGGCTGGCTTGAGTAAAAGACTACATTTCACATTTTTGGAAGTCTTTAATAGAAGACCATCACAGCTGCAGGGCCCAAGAATAATCATTTGGGACATTATACTCTGATCCTCAGGCATGTTTTATTTTTATCTGACTTTGCTAAAATGGTTCAATCTGGGGCGGTGGATAGGAATCTGGACTTCGGGGTCTCTACTTTTTTGTCCATGATTTTGTCCCAAAAGCCTGAAAATACATTATAGCAAGTTAAGTGTACTGGCTTATAGTAGAGCCACCTGTTTTCAATGGAATTGTCATCAGACTCATACAGTAAAAGCCCTTATTGGAGCCTGAAAATGCAGTGATGCATTACGTATCGCATAAACACTCTCACGTGCACACCAAAAGACTCTCTCTCTCTCTCTCTCACACACACATACACACACTCCAGACAAAAGAAATACACTTGAATACATACACAAGTATTTAGACCCTTGCACATATGAGTGCTCTTGCAGCTATGCTGAAACAAATAAATAGTGTCCATACATTGGTCAAGTTCAAAGTCTTTAGTGTGTGTGTGTGTGTGTGTGTGTGTGTGTGTGTGTGTGTGTGTGTGTGTGTGTGTGCGTGTGCGTGCGTGTGTGCGTGCGCGCGCGTGTGTATGTGTGCAGTAAATGGAGCGTAGAGGCTGTGAAAAGCTATAGTGCTTTGGGGTGTTCTGCTACCGCCCACTGCCCTGATCTCTCTTTGAACTTTGCCATCAAGCAGCCTCTCAGGAAACAACAGTGTGACTTTGTTGTGAGAGAGAGAGAGAGAGAGAGAGAGAGAGAGAGAGAGAATTAGAGGAAGACAAAGTGAGACAAAGAAAGAAAAGGAGAGAGGAAGGAAAGAAATGATCAAGCAAGTTTGCAAAGGCACTGACTTATGTTACCATCTGTCTGTGTGATATTTGTTGCATTCTGGCATTATTTGTTTATATGTTGCTGCGTGGGAATGTGTGGGCTGTCGACCAATAACAGTTATTAAGTTGCATGAAAGTATAAATTCAAATGAACAATGCTTTTTCTGCTTTGGGATGGTATGGGGTGACACAGGCGCCACCCATGACAATTGTGATTGGTTTAAAGAAATGCCAGTAAACCAGAGCATGTTTTTCTCCCATCCCAGAATGCTGTGTGGACTAGCCAGACCCTCCTCCTTTGCTCATCGTTACCTCTGTTACTGTCACTCCTGCCCCTAAAAGCTTACCATCATCTTTGGATTGCTAATGATTTCACAACATGTAGGACAGTATTTTGTCTGTTGTCTTTGATATTGGCATTGTCATTATGATCTTTTTAGCCACAAATGATGTTCCAAATTTCTATATTCCGTCTTTCTCTATAGCTACGTAGCGACACTTAAAAAACAAGCTGTTGAATAACTAGCCATGAAGAAGTGGACAGGCATTGGGGGAGAGGGGCAGGAGACAGGTGGGCGGTGTGCATGTGTCTGGGTGTTGGTCAAAAAGAAGAGAACCGTGGGAGGAAGAACAACAGAAAAGGAGGAAGAGCGGACCGATGTCTTGTGGTGAGTTAAAAGACAGACTCTTAAGATGAAAGACTGGCGTCTGCAGAGAGGGGAGGACAACCAAAAAAAGGCCAAGGCACTGGATTGGAACCAGTGTGGGATATCACTGGGAGGCAGCCCCTCCACCACCTCCACCCTTCCCACTCTCAGAAACACTTCCTGTGTTTTGGTGTGGAAACAGAAAGGGGCATCTTATAGTTTACACATTATTGAGACTCTAACCCTTGGAAGGACAGGGAAGCTCATTTGTCACAAGAACAAAATGAGAAGATACGTTAAGTACAGAGCTGGAGTCAGAATGTGACTAACCTTTAACCGTTAACCTAGTTTAGCATAAAGACAGGAAGCAGTGGGACACAGCTTTTCTGACTGAGAAAAGTAAAAAAATATGCCTACAGACACCTCTCACCTTTACGCAATGTGTCTTGGTCTTTTAACCTGTGTGAACACACGTGTGAAAACAATTGTTAAGCGAGTTACGTTTTAATCCAAACCACTTTTTCCTAATCTTAACTAGTCATTTTGGTGTCTGATCTTAACTTTAACTTTCGTCGCGGCAAAACGCTCATATTTTGTGGTCTAAATTTTATCGTAATGTCCTCCGAAATGACCGACAGCTCGCGGTGCTTTCAAAGTCACCTATTTTCAGGTAACTGAACTACCAACTCCCGCTGATACAACGGAGGTCTGTAGCTGGCGTCACGAAGCTCTGTAGCGGCTTAAACAACTAGTCACTGCTCATGTAGCCAGCCGGCGTCACGTGACCAGATGGCGGTCTCCTGATTTCGTAGGATATCATACGTTTTGGTGTGCATGCATTTTCACCCGTTCATGAGAATGCGTTGACATTATAAGACACACAAGTGAACCAATCATATCTCTACGGGCCAATCAAAAAATCAAATGCATGCAATACATGCAGCCCACACAAATAAATGTCCCGGTAGGCCTACTCCCAATGGCCAATGCCTGTTCAGATCCTTTATTTAAGTAAAAGTACTAATACCACACTGTAAAAATACTCAATTGCAAGTTAAAGTCCTGAAAATGTTACTTAAGTAAAAGTATGTATCATTAGGAAAATGTACTTAAAGTATTAAAACGAAGAGTACTCAATGCAGAACTCTTCTCCCATTGTAGAAAGTGTAAAGGATCCAAACAGTTGTGTGTTTAATGGTCTGATCATCTCAGCTGGACTTGTAGGTCATTATATTGTTGGCTAGTTTACTTTAGAATAAAACATCAGATTTTATCAACTACATGTGTTTCTTACTGTGTGAAGTAACTAGTAACTAAAGCTGTCAGATGAATGTAGTGGAGTAAAAAGTACAATATTTCTCTCTGAAATGTAGAGGAGAAGAAGTAGAAAGTGGCATGAAAAGAAAAGACTCAAGTAAAGTACAAGTAGCTCAACATTTGGACTTAGGTACAGTACTTGAGAAAATGAACTTAGTTACATTCCACCACTGGTATGTATAGTAAAAAATTGGGAGTGTCTTATCTGTATGTGTGTGTGGTTGTCATAAGAGAAACATCTCTTTCCTGTCATCCTGGTGATGTGCAGAGGATAAACAGACATAACTTAACTTCCCTCCTGTAGAGAAAGGCCACAGTGGAAATAACTTTCTGCCTCGTCTGTGTTTTTTTGTCCTTGAAGGTTGTATATCAAGGGCTTCAACCTGTGCACCCACTACATGCTATTTTAACTTTCAGATCAATCAAATGTAATCAAATCTAATCTAATCTAACCTAATTTACATGGCCACTATCTAAGTTGTTTCCTTGTGTCCCTCAGTGTGCATCAGGCAAGGGCGTTCAGTCCCTGAACTCTCTACCTCCATCTTTTCCTTTCTATTTCGCTTTCTTTTCCTCACTGTGAGTGCGGCAATAACTTCTTCTTTATCATTTCAACTTATTGTTCTGTCACCAGGGGTGTTTCCAGAAGTGGGGTAGCAAATTCTATTTGCCATAAAATATGTGTTCAAAGTATAAATCCATTTACCAAATGGAAAGGCAGCGATTGGCAGAACTGGCAGCAAGGTGACAGTACTCTGATCCAATGGAAATCAAATTTGTCAGATTGACAGCACTCTAGCCCAATGGATTGGGGTGGGCACCACGGGGGTTCCAATCATATTCCGGGGGGTGCCCCGGGAGTGCCAACCCAGATATGTAACACGCTAAATATAAATGAGTTTCAACCCTATATGAAAATGAAACTTCTGTATTTGTATTTTGTCTCTGTGCTCTTCTCACTGGTTTGATTGGGTGTGGTGTCACATACGTCCATGCCAACAAGGCCTCAAACATATGTTGTTTCCTATCTTCAAATACATATACATACAATAAATACAATAAATTGAATTGAATACGAGCGTTTTCCACCCTCATACCTAAATGTAACGTTTGCAGTTGTTTAGACTGTATACGTGAAGGAAAAAACACCTGGTGGCTGGCTGCAGTGTAGGTCATAAGCCCCGCCCCCTCTAGTTCTAGTCACGCTGACGCTGCTGATGATTTCTCTGATAAGTTTGTTTTTTATTAGTTATCATGTCATTATTGACAGCTGGGATTAACTCGTGATTGGTCGGGCGGGTGTACCCACCGCCCGATCAATACTGTGCAGACTCTGGCTCCAAAATTACAAGATGGCAGCACCCGTATCCAGGATATATTATGGATTCACTACAGTGGGTGGAAGTCTTTGGTGGTTATCCATACAATAGTTGTGAGGACCTTCACTGACATACTGCCTTGCCTGAAATGTCCTAGCATCCCACTAATGTCCTCCTCTTACATCTCACATTCAGACGTGTCCTCATAAAGATAGAACTCCAAGAGCACACCCACTCACAGTGTAACCAGGTCTCTGAAGGACAGGAAAATGAAAGAGAGGACAGAAAAAAGAGCAGCAGATGAAGGTAGAGAAGAAGGAGTATAATGATAACTCCGCAGACATGTCCCCACCCACCCACTCACACACACAGTTGCATACACACACTCTGGTTGCCATGGGGACTGGCTACGGCTCAGATTGCTCCATGGGGGGGGCAGGGGTCCGGCTGAGATCAGAGAGCCCGACTGTCCATTTAGGATCAATATGCCCCCTACACACACACACACACACACACACACACACACACACACACACACACATATTTTCTTGGTACTCACCCAACTGTGAGTCTGAGCCCACCCCCCTGTCTCCGCCCTGATATCATACTCCAGTAAACTCCAACGGCAGCCCCATTCATTCAGCACGATCCATGTTTAGTCCCTCTGATCATTCTCCTGGCAAATCAGACTTTTTGTAAGGGCGCTTTCATACCTCTAGTTCGGTGGACTCTGTGCGATTCGGGGGGTGAAGTTACAAAATTGTTGCATTTTTCATTTGGTTGGGTTTGCTTTCACACTGCACTTTGTCAAAAGCACCAAACACTGTAAACACACGTCATGCAATCGAGACTGTTTCGGGTGTTTGGCCTGGTTCCTTTGGCTGTGGCAGCAGTGCAGGGACAGGAATGTACAACACCACAGCATGCCATGAACCGCGGGTAGCTAGTTAGCTAGCGCTTACTGGTAGCTCAAGCTGGTGTGCCATTTGTGTATTATATTTGTAACTTGCCTTGGTGTGTTTCTTCGGACTCGACGGTGAATTTTTGGGGGCCATTGTTTCGCGGTCTTTCAGGGGGCGGAGTGGGCATTTCATTCTGTGTGAAGGGTCTTATAGACTAGACGCAGCCCAGCTGGCACGTGCAAATGTGACGTCATGGGATCGCCGTGACTATTTATACCCGCGCTGGTGCTCGCGACACTAGTTGCATTCTTCTCCTGAACAGAGGTGGCTACGGACTACGGACTAGAAGAAGAAGAAAAAGGTAAACAACGGCAGAACTGGCAGCAGCATTGCCGTCACTGCTTCGATTTGATTGGATGACCTACTTCGTTGGATCAAGCCTTTCATTCACCATAAAAGGACTCATCTTAACCTAATAAGTTTACAAGAGAGACTTGCAGTCACTGTGAGAGTCCTGGCATCCGGTTGGCGGCGAACCCGTTCAGGCCTCCCGTTTCCGCTTTGTCGCGCGACCTCTGCTCGCACCTTGGATGCGTCTAGTGTAAAACATGCTTGAGTTGTCTTTCACTCCGGCGGATGGGGGCATGGGCTCTGGGTGGTCTCCTTCCTTGCCCTCACCACCACGATCGCTCGGGGTTGGGGGTGTTGGGGGTGTTGTTTCTGGTTCTTCCATCTCGAGGCGAATTGGCGGGGTGTTCGGGCAGGCAGCAGAACGAAAGGCAGAACGGGAGCACGCGTGGCCTTCTTATAATACAGCTTGATCGCTTGATTGGCTCAATGATGATACCAGCTTCATCAAACCTGGTGACAGAGCCATCTACCGCTCTGGCAGTGATAATGTGGGTTTGGAATGATTCAGAACATTTTTATAATTAACGAATAACGATGCAGCACATGAAAAATGTATCGGAGTAAAAGTATTAAACTCATCGAAAATATGTAATGAAGTAAAAGTGGAAGTAGACTGACACACAAAAGGAGAGGTGTAGTGGAGGGTAAACCCACTTTACCTTTTAGTGTGCAGAAATAAAAGGGTATTTACCCAATAAAAGCCAACATAAATCTGCCTTTTAGCTGACATCACAGCAAGTAGCTTCAAAGTGATGCAGGTTATACGATGCTTCCCTGAGAATGTCACTGATTTATGTTTGCTCACCTTGCAATTTTTCTAATGATTGCTGACTGAGGGCAATCATACGCACACTTTAATTTACAGTAGAGTGATATCACAGCATAGAAGGACAATCATGATATAAGGAAGAAGATAGTTTCTTTCCTCCCTAGCCCTCAGTGATAGATTTGACATTTGCCATAAAAAAAAAAACCTTTTGCCATTGTTTTTGCCATTGAAGGCTTAAGTAATGACCATCGTGGGATGCTTTCACGCTTCTCACTTTGGTATTCACAAATACATGTGGCAAAAGGGCCCAAGCATTGAACGACAAGACTCATATCGCTATTCTATGTCTGCTGACATGCTGAACGTAGCATTTTGCTCAATAGGATGAATGTTGAAAATGTTTGGTGGTAAACTGCTGTATGGCGTTATATTATGGCGTTTTTCCATTACATGGTACCTGCTCGACTCGCCTCGACTCTACTTGCCTCAACTCGACTCGACACACTGTGTGTCCGTTTTCCATTGCAGATTTTAGTACCGCCTCAGCGTGGCTGGTCGTCACAGTGGCGCCGCAGTAAACTGCCGTGACCTAACGCGACACACACACAGAACATCGAAGGTGTGTTGTTGTTGCCAGAAGACACATTTAGTTTCAAATGAAGCTGGAGGCAGCAAAAAAAAACACAGCTGGCTATACTATTTAAAAAATGTCGGGTTTGTTCAGGACACCCCCCTCACTTGGAACCTCGACTGAGGTGGTACTAAAAAAAGGTACCTGTTAGCAGGTACCAGGGACTTTTTTTCGTAATGGAAAACGAAAAAAGGCGAGTAGAGGCGAGGCGAGTCGAGCAGGTACCATGTCATGGAAAAGTGCCATTAGGGACTATTCATTATTTATTTCAGTGGCCACCGGAGGAGTTTTGGGATCTTTAATCAAAACACACCTCACCCTCCCTTGACCAGCAATACATTTTGGTTGACCCTCCAAAATGATATGGAAAAAAGGGATGACCCTCCCCAACAATTTATTGAGGCCTTCTGTACTGGTTTGCGCTTGGCTAAGATGTACAGATAGTCATTGTTTTCTTACAGCCGTGACATACGTGACTAAACCTCTGCTTTCTCATCTTACGCATCCCACTCCTCTGTTATGGTGTGGTGACCATTTCAGTAGATTTACTCACTAACACAGTTGTGGAAACACAATAAGCATGGAAACTAAATGCACATTACTGCATTACTTCAAATACTAAGTTACTCCTCTAGTAAACTAGTATTCACATGAAATAAAACAATAAAACATTGAGACCATTCAACAAAGCACACTGGGAAATAACCAATTCAACACTGGTTGCTATGGACTCGTCACTAGGCTTCCTCAGTCATTATATATTTTATCATAGGTAAAGCTGCCAAAGCTGAACATTATCCAAAACTCCATTTCTCAGACAATCGTCAATTTGGGAGCTTGCATGCTACCACTCCTTCCTTCTCAAATGCCTTGAAAAGGCTGTCGTTTATATATATATAATATTACCGGGACCGAAAGGATATTTGAGTCGGGTATGGCTGCAGCCTGGAGACCTCCCGTCTCATACCCTCCTGGCTGGTGCAGTCCGCGAGCTTCGACTTTTCAAAATAAAAGCTTGCGTCTGGTATGTATTCGTTTTGGATGTTTTTGAACTAAACAATACGGCAATCATGCTAATGAATAAAATTATTTATTCATCAGATGTCTTAGTTACAACACGATGGAGCTAACAAAGCAGTTTTGTGTTTATATGTTCAGTTTGGGAAATCCCACGGTCTCTAAAGCTACAGTTCAAATAGTCTGGCTGACTAAACAGGGAGGGACCCATCTGCTAGCGATAGGGGCCGAGACTGAGAGAGCTACACGGAGCTACATGGATAAATATGCACCAAACAAGCCACTTTGAAATGTTGCTGTTCTCATGAATACAAAAGTTGGGTGATCCTCCCCCCTAGACAAAAATCATTAGAGTTTGAATTCATTCAAATTAATATTATTTGCTCGTGAAGATGTTTCACTGAGCTCTCGACATTTGGCACTAATATAACGCCATACTGCTGGTCTACATTTTTAACATGCTACAGTACTGCTGTGGTTGTGGAGTTTGTGGAGAACAATCTTAAAGTTTTATCTAGCACTTTAGAACTGCACACATGTGAAAAAAGATTTTTTTTTTTTACCTTTTGACGGGGCTGAGATACACTGACTTTTTCTTCCGACTACGGGTCCAGCTTCAAAATTGCAGGATCCTCTAATTATATAACATTTATTTAATTAGCCAGACAGAGCACATGGCATACACAGAACATATTCATTAAAGCCTCACCAGAGACAATCACACACCACTGAATAGATACTAAGCAGAGACACATTATGGGTGAATTCCCATAATGCATCTCAATAGCATGTTTCAATAAAACCCCTACTAAATGCCCACATCTTTCTAACCCAACTGTTTATTATGCATCCTTCTACCAAGTCTTAAACCCAAGCTGAGATGACCCTGGTGATAATTATCCCATTTTATTCTATTTTTAATATTTCATTTTAACATTTGTATGAACACTTTAATCTTCTCTCTCTCTCTCTCTCTCTCTCTCTCTCTCTCTCTCTCTCTCTCTCTCTCTCTCTCTCTCTCTTTCTTTCTCTCTAGCCTTGTATCCTGTTGTGTCCATTTATCTGTAATATTGAATTGCTGTATATTGAATACTCTATATATAATATACTGTATACCGTATATTGAATTGCACTAACCAGTATGATACAAATAAGGTTTGATGATGACCGATAATTACAAGTGATACATATATAAGACAACAATGTACTTTAGGACAAGAAAAATAAATCGAGATCATCCACTAGTTGAGAGGATAATGCAAAGACCCCGATATAGTTGATTATTGCACGTGCACCATTATAGTAAGGGAATTGCACAAATAAAAGTGCAAATTAC